>NW_022587824.1:0-48334 GCF_009834535.1 Camelus ferus | reverse complement strand
TCGCCATATATTGTATGGATTGGGTTTGCACCTGAAAAGAAACTTTGTGTTCCCAACAAGATAGGTGAAGTTCAGCTTTCACACACAATTATCTCTCAGAAATGAGCATGTGGAGAGACGTTCGTTCATTTAGCACCAACGGAACGGGTTGCAGGAGAAACATTATCGCTGGTTTCTCAGTCTGTTTCCTAGTGCCGTTTTGAAGATCCTGCATTTTACACTGTAAAACCGAGTTGGAGCTAGTATCTCCCCATATATATGTAAAGAATGGTGTTTGCAACTGAAAAGAAACTTTGTGTTTCCAACAGCTAGTGAAGTTCGCTTTCACACACACTTATATCTCAGAACTGAGCGTCTAGAGAGACATTCGTTCATCTAGCACAAATTGTAACGTGTTTTCAGGAGAAACATTTACTCTGGTTCTCAGTCTGTTACCTAGTGCTTTTTTTAAGTTCTCTGCAATTTCACTGTAAAACCGAGTTGGAGCTAGTACCTCCCCATATATGTATGGAGTGGAATTTGCAACTGAAAAGAAACGTTTGTGTTAGAACAAGCTAGGTGAAGGACGCTTTCACACACACATATCTCAGAACTGTGCTGTGGAGAGACTTTGGTTCAACTAGCACCATGAAAGGGTGCAGGACAAACTCTTACTCGTGTTTTCAGTCTGTTTCCTAGTGCCTGTTTCAAGTTCCTGCAGGTTTCACTCTAAATTTCGATTTGGAGATAGTACCTCCCCATATATATGTATGATGGAGGACTTAGCACCTGAAAACAAACTTTGTGTTCCCAACAAACTACCTGAAGTACGTCATTCACACACCCAATCTCTCGAACTGAGCATGTTGAGAACGTTCGTTCATCTAGCACAAAGGGAACTGGGTGCAGGAGAACTTTTTCTCTGGTTTCTCATTCTGTTTCCTAGAGCCGGTTTGAATTTCCTGCATTTTCATTGTAAAAGAGAGTTGGAGCTAGTTACAACCCATATAAATGTATGGAGTAGAGTTTGCAACTGAAAGTTAACTTTGTGTTCCCACAAGCTAGTGAAGTAAGGCTTGCACACACACCTATATCTCAGAACTGAGCATGTGAAGAAAAGTTCGTTCATCTAGCAGAAATTGACGGGATGCAGGAGAAATTTTACTCTGGTTTCTCAGTATATTTCCTAGTGCCAGTTTGAAGTTCCTGCAGTATCCTGTAAAACCGAGTTGGAACTTGTACTTCACCATATATATGTAAGATTAGTGTTTTAAACCTGAAAACAAACTTGTGTTCCCAACGAGGTAGGTGAAGTCTGCTGCACACACAAATATATCTCAGAACTGAGCATGTGGAGAAACATTCGTTCATCTAGCACAAATTGAACGGGTTGCAGGGAAACTTTTACTCTGGATTCCCAGTCTATTTCCTAGTGCCAGTTTGAAGTTCCTGCATTTTTCACTGTAAACCGAGTTGGAGCAAATACCCGCAATATATATGTATGGATTGTGTTTGCACATGAAAAGTAACTTTGTGTTCCCAACAAGTTAGGAAAAGTTTGACTTTCACCACACAATTATCTCTCAGAACTGACATGTGGAGAGAGGTTCTTTCATCTAGCACCAAGGGAAACGGTTTGCAGGAGTAACTTTTTTTCTAGTTTCTCAGTCCTTTTCCAGTGCCGGTTTGAAGTTCCTGCATTTTTCACGTAAACCGAGTTGGAACTTGTACCACCCCATATATTTGTATGGAGTGAAATTTGCACCTAAAAAGAAACTTTGTTCCCAAAAGCTAGGTGAAGACGGCTTTCACAAACACTTATCTCTCAAAACTGAGCAGTGGGAGAACTTTCGTTCATCTTGCACAAAGGGATCGGGTTGCAGGAGAAACTATTACTCTGGTTTCTCACTCTGTTTCCTAGTGCCGGTTGAAGTTCCTGCAGTTTTTACTGTAAACAGAGTTGGATTTAGTACCTCCCCATTATAATGTATGGAATAGTGTTTGAACCTGAAAAGAACTTTGTGTTCCCACAAGCTAGTTGAAGGAAGGCTTTCACACACAATTATCTCTCATAACTGATCTTGTGGAGAGACATACGTTCATCTAGCACTAATGGAACGGGCTTCAGAGAAACATTTAATCTGGTTTCTCAGTCTGTTTTCCTAGTCCTTTTTGAAGTTCCTGCAGTTTTTTCACATGTAACCGAGTTGGAGCTATACAATGCCCATATATATGTATGGATGGAGATTGCACCTTATATAAAACTTTTGTTTTCCCAACAAGCTAGTGAAGGCCGGCTTTCACAGTTTTCTCGCAGAACTGAGTTGGTGAGGACTTTCGTTCAATAGCCCAAGGGAACTGGTTGCAAGAGAAACTGTTTACTCTGTTTTTTGTCTGTTTTTCCTAGTGCCAGTTTGATGTTCCTGCATTTTCACTGTGAAACTGAGTTGGAGTTGGTACCGTCGCCATATATATTTATGGATTGGATTTTGCACCTGAAAAGAAAATTTGTGTTCCCTACAAGCTAGTTTAAGTTCGGCTTTCACACACAATTATCTCTCAGAACTGATCTTGTGGAGAGACATACGTTCATCTAGCACTAATGGAACGGGCTTCAGGAGAAACATTTTCTCTGGTTTCTCAGTCTGATTCCTAGTGCCGGTTTGAATTTCCTGCAGTTTTCACTGTAAAACCAAGTTGGAGCTAGTACCTACCCATATATATGTATGGAGTGGAATTTGTAACTGAAAAGAAACTATGTCTTCCCAACAAGCTAGGTGAAGGGCGGTTTGCACACACACACATCTCTCAGAACTGAGCAATTTGAGAGACGTTCGTTCATCTAGAACCAATTGAACGGGTTGCAGAACAAATTTTTCTCTGGATTCACAGTCTGTATCCTAGTGCCGGTTTGAAGTTCCTGCAGTTTTCACTGTAAAATCGGGTTGGAGCTTGTAACTCCCCATATATATGTATTGAATACTGTTTTGAACCTGAAAAGTATCTTTGTGTTCCCACAAGCTATTGGAAGGAAGGCTTTCACACACAATTATCTCTCAGAAATGAGCTTGTGGAAAGACATACGTTCATCTAGCACTAATGGAACGGGCTTCAGGAGAAACATTTACTCTGGTTTCTCAGTCTGTTTCCTAGTGACTTTTTGAAGTTCCTGCAGTTTTCACTGTAAAACCGATTTGGAGCTAGTACAATCCCCTTATATATGTATGGAGTGGAGATTGCACCTTATAAGAAACTTTGTTTTCCCAACAAGCTAGGTGAAGGACGGCTTTCACACACATTTATCTCTCAGAACTTAGCATGTGGAGAGACGTTCATTCATCTAGCACAAAGGAAAGTTTGCAGGAGAAACTTTTACTCTGGTTTCTCAGTCTGTTTCCTAATGCCGGTTAGATGTTCCTGCAGTTTTTCACTGTAAAACAGATTGGAGCTAGTACCCCCCCATATATATTTATGGACTGGAGTTTGCACCTGAAAAGAAAATGTGTTCAAAACAAGCTAGGTGAAGGACGGCTTTCACACGCACTTAACTCTCAGAACTTAGCATGTGGAGAGTCGTTCATTCATCTAGCACAAAGAAAGGTTTGCAGAGAAACTTTTACTCTGGTTTCTCAGTCTGTTTTCTAGTGCTGGTTTGAAGTTCCTAAAGTTTTCACTCTAAATCGAGTTGGAGCTAGTACCTCCCCATATATGTATGGAGTGGAGTTTGCACCTGAAAGAAAGTTTGTGTTCCCAACAAGCTAGGTGAAGGATGCTTTCACACACAATTATCTCTCACATCTGGGCATCTGGATAGACGTTCGTACATCTAGCACAAAGGGACCATGTTGCAGCTGAAACTTTTATCTGGTTTCTCTCATTCTGTTTCCTAGTGCCTTTATGAAGTACCTGGAGTTTTCACTGTAAAACCGAGTTGTATCTAGTACATGACCATATATATGTATGGAATGGAGTTTGAAACTGAAAGAAACTTTTGTGTTCCCAAGAAGCTAAGCGAAGGACAACTTTCAAACACACTTATCTCTCAGAACAGAGCATGTGGAGGGACGTTCGTTCATCTAGAAAAAAGGAACGGGTTGCAGGTTAAATTTTACTCTGGTTTCTCAGTCTGTTTCCTAGTGCCAGATTGAATTTCCTGCAGTTTGCACTGTAAAACCGAGTTGGAGCTAGTACATTCCCATATATATGTATGGAGTGGAGTTTGCAAATGAAAAGAAAATTTGTGTTCTCAACAAGCTAGGTGAAGGACGGCTTTAACACCCACTTATCCCTCAGACCAGAGCATGTGGTGAGACGTTCGTTCATCTAGCACAAAGGGAAAGGTTTGCAAGTGAAATTTTACTCTGGTTTCTCAGACTGTTTCGTACTGCAGGTTGAAATTCCTGCAGTTTTCACTTTAACACCGATGTGTAGCTAGTAATTCCCTATATTTATATGGAGTGGAGTGTGCACATCAAATGAATCTTTGTGTTCGAAACAAGCTTGGTGAAGTCGCTTTCACACACATATCTCTCAGAACTGAGCTAGTGGAGAGACTTTCGTTCATCTAGCATCAAGAGAACGGGTTGCAGGGGAAACTTTACTGTGGTTTCTCAGTCTTTTTGCTTAGTGTCGGTTTGAAGATCCTGGCAGTTTTCACTGTAAAACCGATTTGGAGCTAGAATTCATCCCATATATATATTATGGAGTGGGGTTTGCACTGAAAAGTATCATTTGTCTTCCCACACAAGTTGAATGACGGCTTTCACCCCACTTTATCTACTTAGAACCTGAGCATTTTAGAGACTTCTTCATCATCCAGCACCAAGGGAGCGGTTTTGCAGGAGAAAACATTTAATCTGGTTTTTCAGTCTGTTTCCTACTGCCGTGTTTGAATTTCGTGTAGTTTTAACAGTAAAACAGATTTGGAGTTAGTACATCCCTATATATGTATGGAGAGGGGTTTACCCCTGAAAAGAAAACTTTTTGTTCCCAAAAAGATATGTGGAAGATTTGGCTTTCACACACCATTATCTCCTCGATCTGAGCATGTGGAGAGACGTTCTTTCATCTAGCACAATGGAACTGGTTGCAATAGAAACTTTTACTCTGGTTTCTCAGTCTGTTTCCTAGTGCGGTTTGAAGTTCCTGCAGTTTTACACTGTAAAAAGGAGTTGGAAGCTAGTACCTCCCCCGTCCCATGTATATGTAAGGAGTGGATTTTGCACCTGAAAGAACTATGGTTTCCCAACATGCTAAGTGAAGGACGGCCTTTCACACACAATTTTTCTCTCAGATCTGAG
Organism: Camelus ferus; assembly: GCF_009834535.1. NCBI lineage: Eukaryota > Metazoa > Chordata > Mammalia > Artiodactyla > Camelidae > Camelus > Camelus ferus. The sequence goes on along the minus strand of NW_022587824.1, from coordinate 43,055 downwards.
CATGTGGAGAGACATTCGTTCATCTAACACAAAGGGGAACGTGTTTGCAGAATAAACTTTTACTCTGGTTTTCAGTCTGTTTCCCTAGTGCCGGATTGAAGTTCTTGCAGGTTTCACTGTAAAACCGATTTGGAGCTACTACCCTCCGCATATATAAGTATGGAGTGGGTTTGCACCTGAAAAGAACTTTGTGTTCCCAACAAGCTAGGTGAAAGAACGGCTTTCACACACACTTATCTCTTCAGAAACCAGCATGTGGATTGACTTTTCGTTTTCTAAGCAAAAATGGAAAAGTTTGCAGAAGAAACTTTTACTCTGGTTTCTCAGTCTGTTTCCTAGTGCCGAATTGATCTTCCTGCATTTTTCCCTGTAATACCGAGATGGAGCTAGTACCTCCCCATATATATGTATGGATTGGGGTTTGCAACTGAAAAGAAACTTTGTTTACCCAACAATAGGTGAAGGTCGGCTTTCACACACAATTATCTTTCAGAATTGAGCATGTGGAGAGACGTTCATTCATCTAGAACAAAGGGAACCGGTTGCAGGAGAAACTATTTCTCTGGATTCAGTCTTTTTCCTAGTGCCGTTTTGAAGTTCCTGTAGTTTTCACTGTAAAACCGTGTTGGAGCTAGTACCTCCCTTATATAAGTATGGTGTGGATTAGCACCTGAAAAATTTTTGTCTTCCTAACAAATAGGTGAAGGACCTCTTTCACACTCATTTATCTCTCAGAAATGAGCATGTGGAAAGACGTACGTTCATCTAGCACAAAAGGGACGGCTTGCAGGAGAAATTTATACTCTGTTTTCTGAGTCTGTTTCCTAGTGACGGTTTGAATTTCCTGCAGTTTTCAGTGTAAATAGGAGTTGGAGCTAGTACCTCCCCATATATGTATGGAGTGGAGATAGCAACTGAAATGATACTTTGAGTTCCCAACAAGCTAGTTGAAGGACGGCTTACACACACACTTAACTCTCAGAACTGAGCATGTGGAGAGACGTTCTTTTATCTAGCACAAAATGCAACGGTTGAAGGAGAAACTTTTACACTTGTTTCTCAGTCTGTTTTCTATGCCGGCCGTTTGAACTTCCTGCTTTTTTCACTGTAAAAATGAGTTGGAGCTTGTACCTCCACATTATATGTATGGAGAAGTATGCAACTTAAAACAAACTTTGTGTTCCCAACAAGCTAGTTGAAGAAGGCTTTCACACTAAATTATCTCTCAGAAAAGAGAAGTGGGAGAACTTCGTTCATCTAGCACAAAGGGAACGGGTGCAGAGGAACTTTTACTCTGGTTCTCAGTCTGTTTCCTAGTACTGGTTTGATGTTCCTCCTGCAATTTCACTTGTAAAACCGCGTTGGAGCTTGTTCCTCCCCATATATATGTATGGAGTTGAGTTTTCAACTGAAGAAATCTTGTGTACCCAACAAGCTAGGTGAAGTACGGCTTACACACAACTTATCTCTCAGAAAATGAGCATGAGGAGAGACTTTCGTTCATCTAGCACAAATCGAATTGTTGCAGAAGAAATTTTTACTCTGGTTTCTCAATCTGTTTCCTAGTGCCGGTTTGAATTTCCTGCAGTTTTCAGTGTAAAATGAGTTGGAGCTTGTTACTAACCTATATATATGTATGGAATGGTGTTTGCACCTGAAAAGATACATTGTTTACCCACAAGCTAGCTGAAGGACAGCTTTCAATCACACTTATCTCTCAGAACTGAGCATGTGGAGAGACGTTCGTTCATCTAGCACAAAGAGAACGGGTTGCAGGAGAAACTTTTACTCTGTATTCTCAGTCTGTTTGCTAGTGCTGGTTTGAAGTTCCTGTAGTTTTCACTGTAAAACCGTGTTGGAGCTAGTACCTCATCTTATATATGTATGGTGTGTGTTTGCATCTGAAAGAATGTTTGTCCTTCCTAAAAAGCTAGGTAAGGACGGCTTTCACACACCAATTTTCTCTTACAACTGAGCATGTGGAGAGACGTTCGCTCATCTATCACAAAGGGAATGGGTTGCAGGAGAAAATTTTACTCTGGTTTCTCAGTCTGTTTCCTAGTGCCGGTTGAATTCCTGAAATTTTCACTGTAAATCCGAGTTGGAGCTTGTACTTCCCCATATATTTATATGGAGTGGATTTTGCAACTGAAAAGAAAGTTTGTGTTCCCAACAAGCTAGGTGAAGGACAGCTTTCACACACACATATCTCTCAGAACTGAGCATGTGGAGAGACGTTCGTTCATCTAGCACCAAGGGAATTGTTTGCAGGGGAAACATTTTCCTCTGGATTCTCAGTCTGTTTCCTAGTGCAGGTTTGAATTTCCTTCCTTCCTCTGTTTCACTGTAAAAAAGTGTGGAGCTAGTAACTCCACTTATAAATGAATGGAGTGGAATATGCACTTGCAAAGAACATTGTGTTCCCAAAAAGCTAGGTGAAGGACGGCTTTCAACACACTGATCTCAGAACTAGCATGTGGAGTGACGTTCGTTCATCTAGCACAAGATGAACGAATGAAGAAGAAACTTTACCTCTTGTTTCTCAGTCTTTTTCGTAGTGCCGATTTGAAATTCCTGCATATTTTCACTGTATACCGAGTTGAATCTAGTACATCACCATATTTATGTATGTGGTTGAGTTTGCAACTGAAAAGAATTTAGTGTTCCCAACAGGCTAGTTGAAGGTCAGCTTTCACACCCAAATATCCCTCAGAACTGAGCATGCGGAGAGACGTTCGTTTCATCAAGCACCAAGGGAACGGGTTGCAGAAGAAACTTTTACTCTGGTTTCTCAGTCTTTACTAGTGCCGGTTTGAAGTTCCTGCAGTTTTCACTGTAAAAAAGAGTTGGAGAGAGTACATCCCCATATATATGTATGGAGTGGAGATTGCAATTGAAAAGAATTTGTGTTCCCAACAATCTAAGTGAAGGACGGCTTTCACACACACTTATCTCTCAGAACCTAGCATGTGGAGTGACGATCGTTTGTCTAGCAAAATGGGAACGGTTTGAAGAAGAAACTTTTACTCTGGTTTCTCAGTCTGTTTCCTAGTGCCTATTTGAAGTTCCTGCATTCTTCACTGTATTACAGAGATGGAGCTATTACCTTCCCATATATATTTATGAGTGGAGTTTGCAACTGTAAAGAAACATTGTGTTCCCAAAAAGTTAGGTGAAGGACGGCTTCCACACACAACTCATCTCTCAGAACTGAGCATGTAGAGAGACGTTCGTTCATCTAGCACAAATGGAACTGGTTGCAGGGGTAACTTTTACTCTGGTTACTCAGTCTGTTTCCTAATGCCGGTAGATGTTCCTGCAGTTTTCACTGTAAAAACCGATTTGGAGCTAGTACCACCCCCATATATATTTATGGACTGGTGTTTGCACCTGAAAAGAAAATATGTGTTCAAAACAAGCTTGGTGAAGGACGGTTTTCACACCCACTTATCTCTCAGAACTTAGCATGTGGAGAGACGTTCATTCATCTAGCACAAAGAAAGGTTTGCAGGAGAAAGTTTTACTCAGGTTTCTCAGTCTGTTTCCTAGTGCCGGTTTTGAAAGTTCCTGCAGTTTTCAGTGTAAAATCGAGTTGGAGCTAATACCTCCCCATATATATGTATGGAGTGGAGTGTGCAAATTTAAGAAATTTTGTGTTCCAACAAGCTAGGTGAAGGATGGCTTTCACACAAAATTATCTCTCAGATCTGGGTATCTGGAGAGACGTTCTTTCATCTAGCACAAAGGGAACGTGTTGCAGCTTAAACTTTTTTCTGGTTTCTCATTCAGTTTCCTAGTGCCTGTTTGAATTTCCTGGAGTTTTCACTGTAAATCAGAGTTGTATCTAGTACATGCCCATATATATGAATGGATTGGAGTTTGAAACTGAAAAGAAACTTTGTGTTCCCAACAAGCTAGGTGATGTACGGCTTACACAAACACTTATCTCTCAGAAATTAGCATGAGGAGAGACTTTCGTTCATCTAGCACAAATCGAATGTGTTGCAGAAGAAATTTTTACTCTGGTTTCTCAGTCTGTTTCCTAGTGCCGGTTTGAATTTCCTGCAGTTTTCAGTGTAAAATTGAGTTGGAGCTTGTACTAACCTATATATATGTATGGAATGGTGTATGCACATTAAAAGAAACATTGTGTTCCCAACAAGCTAGGTGAAGGACAGCTTTCACTCACACTTATCTCTCAGAACTGAGCATGTGGAGAGACGTTCGTTCATCTAGCACAAAGAGAACGGGTTGCAGGGGAAACTTTTACTCTGTAATCTCAGTCTGTTTGCTAGTGCCGGTTTGAAGTTCCTGTAGTTTTCACTGTAAAACCGTGTTGGAGCTAGTACCTCATCTTATATATGTATGGTGTGTGTTTGCATCTGAAAAGAATGTTTGTCTTCCTAAAAAGCTAGGTGAAGGGCGGCTTTCACACACAATTTTCTCTTACAACTGAGCATGTGGAGAGATGTTCGCTCATCTATCACAAAGGGAATGGGGTTGCACGAGAAAATTGTACTCTGGTTTCTCAGTCTGTTTCCTAGTGCCGGTTTGAATTTCTGAAATTTTCACTGTAAATCCGAGTTGAGCTTGTACTTCCCATATATATATATGGAGTGGATTTTGCAACTGAAAAGAAAGTTTGTGTTCCCAACAGCTAGGTGAAGGACGGCTTTCACACACACATATCTCTCAGAACTGAGCATGTGGAGAGACTTTCGGTCATCTAGCACCAAGGGAATTGTTTGCAGGGGAAACATTTTCTCTGGATTCTCAGTCTGTTTCCTAGTGCCGGTTTGAATTTCCTGTGTTTTCACTGTAAAAAGTGTTGGAGCTTGTAACTCCACTTATAAATGAATGGAGTGGAATATGCACTTGAAAAGAACATTGTGTCCCCCAAAAAGCTAGGTGAAGGACGGCTTTCAACACACTGATCTCAGAACCTAGCAAGTGGAGTGACGTTCGTTCATCTAGCACAAGATGAACGGAATGAAGAAGAAACTTTTCTCTTGTTTCTCAGTCTTTTTCGTAGTGCCGATTTGAAATTCCTGCATATTTCACTGTAATACCGAGTTGAAGCTAGTACAACACCATATTTATGTATGTGGTTGAGTTTGCAACTGAAAAGAAATTTGTGTTCCCAACAGGCTAGTTTAAGGTCAGCTTTCACACCCAAATATCCCTCAGAACTGAGCATGCGGGAGACGTTCGTTCATCTAGCTCCAAGGGAAATTGTTGCAGTAGAAATTTTTACTCTGGTTTCTCAGTCTGTTTCCTAGTGCCTTTTTGTAGTTCCTGCAGTTTTCACTGTAAAATCGATTTGGAGCTAGTACATCCCCATATATATGTATGGAGTGGAGATTTCACCTTATAAGAAACTTTGTTTTCCCAACAAGCTATGTGAAGGACGGCTTTCACACACAGTTATCTCTCAGAACTGAGTATGTGGAGAGACTTTCGTTCATATAGCACCAAGGGAACTGGTTGCAGGAGAAACTGTTACTCTTGTTTCTGTCTGTTTCCTAGTGCAAGTTTGATGTTCCTGCAGTTTTCCTGTAAAACTGAGTTGGAGCTAGTACCCTCGCCATATATATGTATGGATTGGATTTTGCACCTGAAAAGAAAAATTTGTGTTCCCAACAAGCTAGGTTAAGTTCGGCTTTCACACACAATTATCTCTCAGAAATGAGCATGTGGATGGACGATCGTTTATCTAGCACCAAGGGAACGGGTTGCAGGAGCAAATTTTTCTCTGGTTTCTCAGTCTTTTTCCTAGTGCCTGTTTGAAGTTCCTGCAGTTTTCACTGTAAAACAGAGGTGGAGTTTGTACCTCCCAATTAATATGTATATAGTGGAGATAACAACTGAAAAGTAACTTTGTGTTCCCATCAAGCGAGGTGAAGGACAGCTTTCACACACAATTAACTCTCAAACCTGAACATGTGGAGAGACTTTCGTTCATTTAGCACCAAGGGATCGGGATGCAGGAGAAACTATTTCTCTGTATTCTCAGTCTGTTTCCTAGTGCCAGTTTGAAGTTCCTGCAGTTTTCACTGTAAAACCGAGTTGGAGCTGGTACTTCCCCATATATATATATGGAGTGTAGTTTGCAACTGAAAAGAAACTTTGTGTTCCCAAAAAAATAGGTGAAGAACGGCTTTCACACAAAATTTTCTCTCAGAACTAATTATGTGGAGAGACGTTCGTTCATCTAGCACCAAGGGAACGGGTTGTAGGAGAAACTTTTACTCTGGTTTCTTAATCTGTTTCCTAGTGCCAGTTTGAAGTTCCTGGTTTTCACTGTAAAACAGAGTTGGAGATTGTACATCCCCATATATATGTATGGAGTGGAGTTTGCACCTGAAAAGAAACTATTTGTTCCCAACAAACTAGGTGAAGGACGGCTTACAAACACACTAATCTCTCAGAACTGAGAATGTCAGAGACGTTCGTTCATCTAGCACAATTGGAACGGGTTGCAGGGAGAAACTTTACTCTGCTTTCTCAGTCTGTTTCCTAGCGCCTGTTTGAAGTTCCTGCTATTTTCACTGTAAAATCGATTTGGAGCTAATACCGCCCCATATATATGTATGGATTGGAGTTTGCAACTGAAAAGTAACTTTCTGTTCCCAACAAGCTAGGTGAAGTCCGGCTTTCACACATAATTTTCTCTCAGTCCTGAGCATGTGGAGAGACGTTTTTTCATCTAGCACAAAGGGAACGGGTTCCAGGAGAAACATTTTCTCTGGTTTCTCAGTCTGTTTCCTAGTGCCGGTTTGAAGTTCCTGCAGTTTTCACTGTAAAACCAAGTTGGAGCTAGTACCTACCCATATATATGTATGGAGTGGAATTTTGAAACTGAAAAGAAACTATATCTTCCCAACAAGCTAGGTGAAGGGCGGTTTGCACACACACATATCTCTCAGAACTGAGCAATTTGAGAGACGTTCGTTCATCTAGAACCAATTGAATGGGTTGCAGAACAAATTTTTACTCTGGATTCACAGTCTGTATCCTAGTGCCGGTTTGAAGTTCCTGCAGTTTTCACTGTAAAATCGGGTTGGAGCTTGTAACTCCCCATATATATGTATGGAATACTGTTTGAACCTGAAAAGTAACTTTGTGTTCCAAACAAGCTAGTTGAAGGAAGGCTTTTCACACACAATTATCTCTCAGAACTGAGCTTGTGGAAAGACATACGTTCATCTAGCTCTAATGGAACGGGCTTCAGGAGAAACTTTACTCTGGTTACTCAGTCTGTTTCATAGTGACTTTTTGAAGTTCCTGCATTTTTCACTGTAAAACCGATTTGGAGCTAGTACATCCCCTTATATATGTATAGGAGTGGAGATTACACCTTATAAGAAACTTTGTTTTCCCAACAAGCTAGGTGAAGGTACGGCTTTCACACACATTTATCTCTCAGAACTTAGCATGTGGAGAGACGTTCATTCATCTAGCACAAAGGAAAGTTTTGCAGGAGAAACTTTTACTCTGGTTTCTCAGTCTGTTTCCTAATGCCGGTTAGATGTTCCTGCAGTTTTCACTGTAAAACAGAGTTGGAGCTAGTACCACCCCATATATATTTATGGACTGGAGTTTGCACCTGAAAAGAAACTTGTGTTCAAAACAAGCTAGGTGAAGGACGGCTTTCACACGCACTTATCTCTCAGAACTTAGCATAGTGAGAGACGTTCATTCATCTAGCACAAAGGAAAGGTTGAAGGAGAAACTTTTACTCTGGTTTCTCAGTCTGTTTCCTAGTGCTGGTTTGAAGTTCCTACAGTTTTCACTCTAAAATCGAGTTGGAGCTAGTACCTCCCCATATATATGTATGGAGTGTAGTTTGCACCTGAAAGAAAGTTTGTGTTCCCAACAAAGCTAGGTGAAGGATGGCTTTCACACACAATTATCTCTCACATCTGGGCATCTGGATAGACGTTCGCACATCTAGCACAAAGGGAATATGTTGCGCTGAAAACTTTTATCTGGTTTCTCATTCTGTTTCCTAGTGCCTTTATGAAGTACCTGAGTTTTCACTGTAAAACCGAGTTGTATCTAGTACATGACCATATATATATGTATGGAATGGAGTTTGAAACTGAAAAGAAACTTTGTGTTTCCAGAAGCTAAGCGAAGGAACAACTTTCAAACACACTTATCTCTCAGAACAGAGCATGTGGAGGGACGTTCGTTCATCTAGAAAAAAGGAACGGGTTGCAGGTTAAATTTTACTTCTGGTTTCTCAGTATGTTTCCTAGTGCCAGATTGAATTTCCTGCAGTTTGCACTGTAAAACCGAGTTGGAGCTAGTACCATTCCCATATAATATGTATGAGTGGAGTTTGCAAATGAAAAGAAAATTTGTGTTCTCAACAAGCTAGGTGAAGGACGGCTTTAACACCCACTTATCCCTCAGACCAGAGCATGTGGTGAGACGTTCGTTCATCTAGCACAAAGGGAAAGGTTTGCAAGTGAAAATTTTACTCTGGTTTCTCAGACTGTTTCGTACTGCAGGTTGAAATTCCTGCAGTTTTCACTTTAACACCGATGTGTAGCTAGTAATTCCCATATATTTGTATGGAGTGGAGTGTGCACATCAAATGAATCTTTGTGTTCCAAACAAGCTTGGTGAAGTCGGCTTTCACACACACATCTCTCAGAACTGAGCTAGTGGAGAGACTTTCGTTCATCTAGCATCAAGAGAACGGGTTGCAGGGGAAACTTTTACTCTGGTTTCTCAGTCTTTTTGCTAGTGTCGGTTTGAAGATCCTGCAGTTTTCACTGTAAAACCGATTTGGAGCTAGAATCTCCCAATATATATATATGGAGTGGGGTTTGCAACTGAAAAGTATCTTTGTCTTCCCAACAAGCAAGTTGAAGGACGGCTTTCACCCACACTTTTCTCTTAGAACTGAGCATGTGTAGAGACTTTCTTTCATCCAGCACCAAGGGAGCGGTTTGCAGGAGAAACATTTACTCTGGTTTTTCAGTCTGTTTCCTACTGCCGGTTTGAATTTCGTGTAGTTTTAACAGTAAAACAGATTTGGAGTTAGTACATCCCCTTATATATGTATGGAGAGGGGTTTACCACTGAAAAGAAACTTTTTGTTCCCAAAAAGATAGGTGAAATTTGGCTTTCACACACAATTATCTCTCAGAACTGAGCATGTGGAGAGACGTTCTTTCATCTAGCACAAATGGAACTGGTTGCAATAGAAACTTTTACTCTGGTTTCTCAGTCTGTTTCCTAGTGCCGGTTTGAAGTTCCTGCAGTTTTCACTGTAAAAAGGAGTTGGAGATAGTACCTCCCCATGTATATGTAAGGAGTGGATTTTGCACCTGAAAAGAAACTATGTGTTCCCAACTAGCTAAGTGAAGGACGGCTTTCACACACAATTTTCTCTCAGATCTGAGCATGTGGAGAGACATTCGTTCATCTAGCACAAAGGGAACGTGTTGCAGAATAAACTTTTACTCTGGTTTTCAGTCTGTTTCCTAGTGCCGGATTGAAGTTCCTGCAGGTTTCACTGTAAAACCGATTTGGAGCTACTACCTCCGCATATATAAGTATGGAGTGGGTTTGCACCTGAAAAGAAACTTTGTGTTCCCAACAAGCTAGGTGAAATACGGCTTTCACACACACTTATCTCTCAGAACCAAGCATGTGGATTGACTTTCGTTCTTCTAGCAAAAATGGAAAGTTTGCAGAAGAAACTTTTACTCTGGTTTCTCAGTCTGTTTCCTAGTGCCGAATTGATCTTCCTGCATTTTTCCCTGTAAATACCGAGATGGAGCTAGTACCTCCCCATATATATGTATGGATTGGGGTTTGCAACTGAAAAGAAACTTTGTTTCCCAACAAGATAGGTGAAGGTCGGCTTTCACCACCCCAATTATCTTTCAGAATTGAGCATGAGGAGAGACGTTCTTTCATCTAGAACAAAGGGAAACGGTTGCAGGAGAAACGTTTCTCTGATTCAGTGTTTTTCCTAGTGCCGTTTTGAAGTTCCTGTAGTTTTCACTGTAAAACCTGTTGGAAGTAGTACCTTCCCTTTATATAAGTCTGGTGTGGTTTAGCACCTGAGAAGATTTTGTCTTCTAACATAAATAGGTGAAGGTCCTCTTTCACACTCATTATCTCTCAGAAATGGAGCATGTGAGAGACTTACGTTAATCTAGCACAAAAGTGACGGCTGCAGGAGAAATTTATACTCTGTGTTTCTGAGTCTGTTCCTAGTGACGGTTTGAAATTCCTGCAGTTGTCAGTGTAAATAGGAGTTGGAACTAGTACCTCCACCATATATATGTATGGAGTGGACGATAGCAACTGAAATGGATACTTTGAGTTCCCAACAAGCTAGTTGAAGGACGGCTTACCAACACACTTAACTCTCAGAACTGAGCATGTGGAGAGACGTTCTTTATCTAGCACAAAATGAACGGTTTGAAGGAGAAACTTTTACTCTTGTTTCTCAGTCTGTTTCTAGTGCCGGTTTGAACTTCCTGCTTTTTTCACTGTTAAAATGAGTTGGAGCTTGTACCTCCACATATATATGTATGGAGTGGAGTATGCAACTTAAAACAAACTTTGTGTTCCCAACAAGCTAATTGAGAGAAGGCTTTCACACACACTTATCTCTCAGAAAGAGAATGTGGGAGACGTTCGTTCATCTAGCACAAATGGAACGGGTTGCAGGAGAAACTTTTACTCTGGTTTCTCAGTCTGTTTCCTAGTACCGGTTTGATGTTCCTGCAATTTTCACTGTAAAACCGAGTTGAAGCTATTTCCTCCCCATATATATGTATGGAGTTGAGTTTTCAACTGAAAGAAACATTGTGTACCCAACAAGCTAGGTGAAGTACGGCTTACACACACACTTATCTCTCAGAAATGAGCATGAGGAGAGACTTTCGTTCATTAGCACAAATCGAATGTGGTTGCAGAAGAAATTTTTACTCTGGTTTCTCAATCTGTTTCCTAGTGCCGGTTTGAATTTCCTGCAGTTTTCAGTGTAAAAATGAGTTGGAGCTTGTACTAACCCTATATATATGTATGGAATGGTGTTTGCACCTGAAAAGATACATTGTGTACCCAACAAGCTAGCTGAAGGACAGCTTTCAATCACACTTATCTCTCAGAACTGAGCATGTGGAGAGACGTTCGTTCATCTAGCACAAAGAGAACGGGTTGCAGGAGAAACTTTTACTCTGTATTCTCAGTCTGATTGCTAGTGCCTGGTTTGAAGTCCTGTAGTTTTCACTGTAAAATCCGTGTTGGAGCTAGTACCTCATCTTATATATGTATGGTGTGTGTTTGCACTCTGACAAGAATGTTTGTCTTCCTAAAAAGCTAGGTGAAGGACGGCTTTCACACACACTTTTCTCTTACAACTGAGCATGGAGAGACGTTCGCTCATCTATCACAAAGGGAATGGGTTGCAGGAGAAAATTTTACTCTGGTTTCTCAGTCTGTTCCTAGTGCCGGTTTGAATTTCCTGAAATTTTCACTGTAAATCCGAGTTGGAGCTTGTACTTCCCCATATATATATGGAGTGGATTTTGCAACTGAAAGAAAGTTTGTGTTCCCAACAAGCTAGGTGAAGGACAGCTTTCACACACACATATCTCTCAGAACTGAGCATGTGGAGAGACGTTCGTTCATCTAGCACCAAGGGAATTGTTTGCAGGGGAAACATTTTCTCTGGATTCTCAGTCTGTTTCCTAGTGCCGGTTTGAATTTCCTCTTGTTTTCACTTAAAAAAGTGTTGGAGCTAGTAACTCCACTTATAAATGAATGGAGTGGAATATGCACTTGAAAAGAACATTGTGTTCCCAAAAAGCTAGGTGAAGGACGGCTTTCAACACACTGATCTCAGAACCTAGCATGTGGAGTGACGTTCGTTCATCTAGCACAAGATGAACGGAAGGAAGAAGAAACTTTACTCTTGTTTCTCAGTCTTTTTCGTAGTGCCGATTTGAAATTCCTGCATATTTCACTGTAATACCGAGTTGAATCTAGTACATCACCATATTTATGTATGTGGTTGAGTTTGCAACTGAAAAGAATTTTGTGTTCCCAACAGGCTAGTTGAAGGTCAGCTTTCACACCCAAATATCCCTCAGAACTGAGCATGCGGAGAGACGTTCGTTCATCAAGCACCAAGGGAACGGGTTGCAGAAGAAACTTTTACTCTGGTTTCTCAGTCTTTTACTAGTGCCGGTTTGAAGTTCCTGCAGTTTTCACTGTAAAAAAGAGTTGGAGAGAGTACATCCCCATATATATGTATGGAGTGGAGATTGCAATTGAAAAGAATTTTGTGTTCCCAACAATCTAAGTGAAGGACGGCTTTCACACACACTTATCTCTCAGAACCTAGCATGTGGAGTGACGATCGTTTGTCTGGCAAATTGGGAACGGTTTGAAGAAGAAACTTTTACTCTGGTTTCTCAGTCTGTTTCCTAGTGCCTATTTGAAGTTCCTGCATTCTTCACTGTATTACAGAGATGGAGCTATTACCTTCCCATATATATTTATGGAGTGGAGTTTGCAACTGTAAAGAAACATTGTGTTCCCAAAAAGTTAGGTGAAGGACGGCTTCCACACACACTCATCTCTCAGAACTGAGCATGTAGAGAGACGTTCGTTCATCTAGCACAAATGGAACTGGTTGCAGGGGTAACTTTTACTCTGGTTACTCAGTCTGTTTCCTAATGCCGGTAGATGTTCCTGCAGTTTTCACTGTAAAACCGAGTTGGAGCTAGTACCACCCCATATATATTTATGGACTGGTGTTTGCACCTGAAAAGAAAATATGTGTTCAAAACAAGCTTGGTGAAGGACGGTTTTCACACCCACTTATCTCTCAGAACTTAGCATGTGGAGAGACGTTCATTCATCTAGCACAAAGAAAGGTTTGCAGGAGAAATTTTACTCAGGTTTCTCAGTCTGTTTCCTAGTGCCGGTTTGAAGTTCCTGCAGTTTTCAGTGTAAAATCGAGTTGGAGCTAATACCTCCCCATATATATGTATGGAGTGGAGTGTGCAAATTTAAGAAATTTTGTGTTCCCAACAAGCTAGGTGAAGGATGGCTTTCACACAAAATTATCTCTCAGATCTGGGTATCTGGAGAGACGTTCGTTCATCTAGCACAAAGGGAACGTGTTGCAGCTTAAACTTTTTTCTGGTTTCTCATTCAGTTTCCTAGTGCCTGTTTGAATTTCCTGGAGTTTTCACTGTAAATCAGAGTTGTATCTAGTACATGCCCATATATATGAATGGATTGGAGTTTGAAACTGAAAAGAAACTTTGTGTTCCCAACAAGCTAGGTGATGTACGGCTTACACAAACACTTATCTCTCAGAAATTAGCATGAGGAGAGACTTTCGTTCATCTAGCACAAATCGAATGTGTTGCAGAAGAAAATTTTACTCTGGTTTCTCAGTCTGTTTCCTAGTGCCGGTTTGAATTTCCTGCAGTTTTCAGTGTAAAATTGAGTGGAGCTGTACTAACCCTATATATATGTAAGGAATGGTGTATGCACCTTAAAAGAAACCATTGTGTTCCCAACAAGCTAGGTGAAGGGACGCTTTCACTCACAACTATCTCTCAGAACTGAGCATGTGGAGAGACGTTCGTTCATCTAGCACAAAGAGAACGGGTTGCAGGGACACTTTTACTCTGTATTCTCAGTCTGTTTGCTAGTGCCGGTTTGAAGTTCCTGTAGTTTTTCACTGTAAAACCGTGTTGGAGCTAGTACCTCATCTCTATATGTATGGTGTGTGTTTGCAACTGAAAAGTAATGTTGTCTTCCTAAAAAGCTAGGTGAAGGGCGGCTTTTCACACACAATTTCTCTTACAACTGAGCATGTGGAGAGATGTTAGCTCATCTCTCACCAAAGGAATGGGTTGCACGAGAAAATTTTACTCTGGTTTCTCAGTCTGTTTCCTAGTGCCGGTTTGAATTTCCTGAAATTTTCACTGTAAATCCGAGTTGGAGCTTGTACTTCCCCATATATATATGGAGTGGATTTTGCAACTGAAAAGAAAGTTTGTGTTCCCAACAAGCTAGGTGAAGGACGGCTTTCACACACACATATCTCTCAGAACTGAGCATGTGGAGAGACGTTCGGTCATCTAGCACCAAGGGAATTGTTTGCAGGGGAAACATTTTCTCTGGATTCTCAGTCTGTTTCCTAGTGCCGGTTTGAATTTCCTGTTGTTTTCACTGTAAAAAGTGTTGGAGCTTGTAACTCCACTTATAAATGAATGGAGTGGAATATGCACTTGAAAAGAACATTGTGTCCCCCAAAAAGCTAGGTGAAGGACGGCTTTCAACACACTGATCTCAGAACCTAGCAAGTGGAGTGACGTTCGTTCATCTAGCACAAGATGAACGGAATGAAGAAGAAACTTTTCTCTTGTTTCTCAGTCTTTTTCGTAGTGCCGATTTGAAATTCCTGCATATTTCACTGTAATACAGAGTTGAAGCTAGTACAACACCATATTTATGTATGTGGTTGAGTTTGCAACTGAAAAGAAATTTGTGTTCCCAACAGGCTAGTTGAAGGTCAGCTTTCACACCCAAATATCCCTCAGAACTGAGCATGCGGGAGACGTTCGTTCATCTAGCTCCAAGGGAAATTGTTGCAGTAGAAATTTTTACTCTGGTTTCTCAGTCTGTTTCCTAGTGCCTTTTTGTAGTTCCTGCAGTTTTCACTGTAAAATCGATTTGGAGCTAGTACATCCCCATATATATGTATGGAGTGGAGATTTCACCTTATAAGAAACTTTGTTTTCCCAACAAGCTATGTGAAGGACGGCTTTCACACACAGTTATCTCTCAGAACTGAGTATGTGGAGAGACTTTCGTTCATATAGCACCAAGGGAACTGGTTGCAGGAGAAACTGTTACTCTTGTTTTCTGTCTGTTTCCTAGTGCAAGTTTGATGTTCCTGCAGTTTTCCCTGTAAAACTGAGTTGGAGCTAGTACCTCGCCATATATATGTATGGATTGGATTTTGCACCTGAAAAGAAAATTTGTGTTCCCAACAAGCTAGGTTAAGTTCGGCTTTCACACACAATTATCTCTCAGAAATGAGCATGTGGATGGACGATCGTTTATCTAGCACCAAGGGAACGGGTTGCAGGAGCAAATTTTTTCTGGTTTCTCAGTCTTTTTCCTAGTGCCTGTTTGAAGTTCCTGCAGTTTTCACTGTAAAACAGAGGTGGAGTTTGTACCTCCCAATTAATATGTATATAGTGGAGATAACAAATGAAAAGTAACTTTGTGTTCCCATCAAGCGAGGTGAAGGACAGCTTTCACACACAATTAACTCTCAAACCTGAACATGTGGAGAGACTTTCGTTCATTTAGCACCAAGGGATCGGGATGCAGGAGAAACTATTTCTCTGTATTCTCAGTCTGTTTCCTAGTGCCAGTTTGAAGTTCCTGCAGTTTTCACTGTAAAACCGAGTTGGAGCTGGTACTTCCCCATATATATATATGGAGTGTAGTTTGCAACTGAAAAGAAACTTTGTGTTCCCAAAAAAATAGGTGAAGAACGGCTTTCACACAAAATTTTCTCTCAGAACTTATTATGTGGAGAGACGTTCGTTCATCTAGCACCAAGGGAACGGGTTGTAGGAGAAACTTTTACTCTGGTTTCTTAATCTGTTTCCTAGTGCCAGTTTGAAGTTCCTGGTTTTCACTGTAAAACAGAGTTGGAGATTGTACATCCCCATATATATGTATGGAGTGGAGTTTGCACCTGAAATGAAACTATTTGTTCCCAACAAACTAGGTGAAGGACAGCTTACAAACACACTAATCTCTCAGAACTGAGAATGTCAGAGACGTTCGTTCATCTAGCACAATGGGAACGGGTTGCAGGAGAAACATTTACTCTGCTTTCTCAGTCTGTTTCCTAGCGCCTGTTTGAAGTTCCTGCTATTTTCACTGTAAAATAGATTTGGAGCTAATACCGCCCCATATATATGTATGGATTGGAGTTTGCAACTGAAAAGTAACTTTCTGTTCCCAACAAGCTAGGTGAAGTCCGGCTTTCACACATAATTTTCTCTCAGTCCTGAGCATGTGGAGCGACGTTTTTTCATCTAGCACAAAGGGAACAGGTTGCAGGAGAAACATTTTCTCTGGTTTCTCAGTCTGTTTCCTAGTGCCGGTTTGAAGTTCCTGCAGTTTTCACTGTAAAACCAAGTTGGAGCTAGTACCTACCCATATATATGTATGGAGTGGAATTTGTAAACTGAAAAGAAACTATATCTTCCCAACAAGCTAGGTGAAGGGCGGTTTGCACACACACATATCTCTCAGAACTGAGCAATTTGAGAGACGTTCGTTCATCTAGAACCAATTGAATGGGTTGCAGAACAAATTTTTACTCTGGATTCACAGTCTGTATCCTAGTGCCGGTTTGAAGTTCCTGCAGATTTCACTGTAAAATCGGGTTGGAGCTTGAAACTCCCCATATATATGTATGGAATACTGTTTGAACCTGAAAAGTAACTTTGTGTTCCCAACAAGCTAGTTGAAGGAAGGCTTTCACACACAATTATCTCTCAGAACTGAGCTTGTGGAAAGACATACGTTCATCTAGCTCTAGTGGAACGGGCTTCAGGAGAAACATTTACTCTGGTTTCTCAGTCTGTTTCCTAGTGACTTTTTGAAGTTCCTGCAGTTTTCACTGTAAAACCGAGTTGGAGCTAGTACATCCCCTTATATATGTATAGGAGTGGAGATTGCACCTTATAAGAAACTTTGTTTTCCCAACAAGCTAGGTGAAGGACGGCTTTCACACACATTTATCTCTCAGAACTTAGCATGTGGAGAGACGTTCATTCATCTAGCACAAAGGAAAGGTTTGCAGGAGAAACTTTTACTCTGGTTTCTCAGTCTGTTTCCTAATGCCGGTTAGATGTTCCTGCAGTTTTCACTGTAAAACAGAGTTGGAGCTAGTACCACCCCATATATATTTATGGACTGGAGTTTGCACCTGAAAAGAAACTTTGTGTTCAAAACAAGCTAGGTGAAGGACGGCTTTCACACGCACTTATCTCTCAGAACTTAGCATATGGAGAGACGTTCATTCATCTAGCACAAAGAAAGGTTTGAAGGAGAAACTTTTACTCTGGTTTCTCAGTCTGTTTCCTAGTGCTGGTTTGAAGTTCCTACAGTTTTCACTCTAAAATCGAGTTGGAGCTAGTACCTCCCCATATATATGTATGGAGTGGAGTTTGCACCTGAAAGAAAGTTTGTGTTCCCAACAAGCTAGGTGAAGGATGGCTTTCACACACAATTATCTCTCACATCTGGGCATCTGGATAGACGTTCGTACATCTAGCACAAAGGGAACATGTTGCAGCTGAAACTTTTATCTGGTTTCTCATTCTGTTTCCTAGTGCCTTTATGAAGTACCTGGAGTTTTCACTGTAAAACCGAGTTGTATCTAGTACATGACCATATATATGTATGGAATGGAGTTTGAAACTGAAAAGAAACTTTGTGTTCCCAAGAAGCTAAGCGAAGGACGACTTTCAAACACACTTATCTCTCAGAACAGAGCATGTGGAGGGACGTTCGTTCATCTAGAAAAAAGGAACGGGTTGCAGGTTAAATTTTACTCTGGTTTCTCAGTCTGTTTCCTAGTGCCAGATTGAATTTCCTGCAGTTTGCACTGTAAAACCGAGTTGGAGCTAGTACCTTCCCATATATATGTATGGAGTGGAGTTTGCAAATGAAAAGAAAATTTGTGTTCTCAACAAGCTAGGTGAAGGACGGCTTTAACACCCACTTATCCCTCAGACCAGAGCATGTGGTGAGACGTTCGTTCATCTAGCACAAAGGGAAAGGTTTGCAAGTGAAAATTTTACTCTGGTTTCTCAGACTGTTTCGTACTGCAGGTTGAAATTCCTGCAGTTTTCACTTTAACACCGATGTGTAGCTAGTAATTCCCATATATTTGTATGGAGTGGAGTGTGCACATCAAATGAATCTTTGTGTTCCTAAACAAGCTTGGTGAAGTCGGCTTTCACACACACATCTCTCAGAACTGAGCTAGTGGAGAGACTTTCGTTCATCTAGCATCAAGAGAACGGGTTGCAGGGGAAACTTTTACTCTGGTTTCTCAGTCTTTTTCTAGTGTCGGTTTGAAGATCCTGCAGTTTTCACTGTAAAACCGATTTGGAGCTAGAATCTCCCAATATATATATATGGAGTGGGGTTTGCAACTGAAAAGTATCTTTGTCTTCCCAACAAGCAAGTTGAAGGACGGCTTTCACCCACACTTTTCTCTTAGAACTGAGCATGTGTAGAGACTTTCTTTCATCCAGCACCAAGGGAGCGGTTTGCAGGAGAAATATTTACTCTGGTTTTTCAGTCTGTTTCCTACTGCCGGTTTGAATTTCGTGTAGTTTTAACAGTAAAACAGATTTGGAGTTAGTACATCCCCTTATATATGTATGGAGAGGGGTTTACCCCTGAAAAGAAACTTTTTGTTCCCAAAAAGATAGGTGAAAGTTGGCTTTCACACACAATTATCTCTCAGAACTGAGCATGTGGAGAGACGTTCTTTCATCTAGCACAAATGGAACTGGTTGCAATAGAAACTTTTACTCTGGTTTCTCAGTCTGTTTCCTAGTGCCGGTTTGAAGTTCCTGCAGTTTTCACTGTAAAAAGGAGTTGGAGCTAGTACCTCCCCATGTATATGTAAGGAGTGGATTTTGCACCTGAAAAGAAACTATGTGTTCCCAACAAGCTAAGTGAAGGACGGCTTTCACACACAATTTTCTCTCAGATCTGAGCATGTGGAGAGACATTCGTTCATCTAGCACAAAGGGAACGTGTTGCAGAATAAACTTTTACTCTGGTTTTCAGTCTGTTTCCTAGTGCCGGATTGAAGTTCCTGCAGGTTTCACTGTAAAACCGATTTGGAGCTACTACCTCCGCATATATAAGTATGGAGTGGGTTTGCACCTGAAAAGAAACTTTGTGTTCCCAACAAGCTAGTTGAAATACGGCTTTCACACACACACATCTCTCAGAACCAAGCATGTGGATTGACTTTCGTTCTTCTAGCAAAAATGGAAAAGTTTGCAGAAGAAACTTTTACTCTGGTTTCTCAGTCTGTTTCCTAGTGCCGAATTGATCTTCCTGCATTTTTCCCTGTAATACCGAGATGGAGCTAGTACCTCCCCATATATATGTATGGATTGGGGTTTGCAACTGAAAAGAAACTTTGTTTACCCTACAAGATAGGTGAAGGTCGGCTTTCACACACAATTATCTTTCAGAATTGAGCATGTGGAGAGACGTTCATTCATCTAGAACAAAGGGAACCGGTTGCAGGAGAAACTATTTCTCTGGATTCAGTCTGTTTCCTAGTGCCGTTTTGAAGTTCCTGTAGTTTTCACTGTAAAACCGTGTTGGAGCTAGTACCTCCCCTTATATAAGTATGGTGTGGATTAGCACCTGAAAAGAATTTTTGTCTTCCTAACAAGATAGGTGAAGGACCTCTTTCACACTCATTTATCTCTCAGAAATGAGCATGTGGAGAGACGTACGTTCATCTAGCACAAAAGGGACGGCTTGCAGGAGAAATTTATACTCTGTTTTCTGAGTCTGTTTCCTAGTGACGGTTTGAATTTCCTGCAGTTTTCAGTGTAAATAGGAGTTAGAGCTAGTACCTCCCCATATATATGTATGGAGTGGAGATAGCAACTGAAATGATACTTTGAGTTCCCAACAAGCTAGTTGAAGGACGGCTTACACACACACTTAACTCTCAGAACTGAGCATGTGGAGAGACGTTCTTTTATCTAGCACAAAATGAACGGTTTGAAGGAGAAACTTTTACTCTTGTTTCTCAGTCTGTTTTCTAGTGCCGGTTTGAACTTCCTGCTTTTTCACTGTAAAAATGAGTTGGAGCTTGTACCTCCACATATATATGTATGGAGTGAAGTATGCAACTTAAAAGAAACTTTGTGTTCCCAACAAGCTAGTTGAGAGAAGGCTTTCACACAAACTTATCTCTCAGAAAAGAGAATTTGGGAGACGTTCGTTCATCTAGCACAAAGGGAACGGGTTGCAGGAGGAACTTTTACTCTGGTTTCTCAGTCTGTTTCCTAGTACCGGTTTGATGTTCCTGCAATTTTCACTGTAACACCGCGTTGGAGCTTGTTCCTCCCCATATATATGTATGGAGTTGAGTTTTCAACTGAAAGAAACATTATGTACCCAAACAAGCTAGGTGAAGTACGGCTTACACACACACTTATCTCTCAGAAATGAGCATGAGGAGAGACTTTCGTTCATCTAGCACAAATCGAATGTGTTGCAGAAGAAATTTTTACTCTGGTTTCTCAATCTGTTTCCTAGTGCCGATTTGAATTTCCTGCAGTTTTCAGTGTAAAAATGAGTTGGAGCTTGTACTAACCTATATATATGTATGGAATGGTGTTTGCACCTGAAAAGATACATTGTGTTCCCAACAAGCTAGCTGAAGGACAGCTTTCAATCACACTTATCTCTCAGAAATGAGCATGTGGAGAGACGTTCGTTCATCTATCACAAAGAGAATGGGTTGCAGGAGAAACTTTTACTGTGTATTCTCAGTCTGATTGCTAGGGCCGGTTTGAAGTTCCTGTAGTTTTCACTCTAAAACCGTGTTGGAGCTAGTACCTCATCTTATATATGTATGGTGTGTGTTTGCATCTGAAAAGAATGTTTGTCTTCCTAAAAAGCTAGGTGAAGGACGGCTTTCACACACACGTTTCTCTTACAACTGAGCATGTGGAGAGACTTTCGCTCATCTATCACAAAGGGAATGGGTTGCAGGAGAAAATTTTACTCTGGTTTCTCAGTCTGTTTCCTAGTGCCGGTTTGAATTTCCTGAAATTTTCACTGTAAATCCGAGTTGGAGCTTGTACTTCCCCATATATATATATGGAGTGGATTTTGCAACTGAAAAGAAAGTTTGTGTTCCCAACAAGCTGGGTGAAGGACAGCTTTCACACACACATATCTCTCAGAACTGAGCATGTGGAGAGACGTTCGTTCATCTAGCACCAAGGGAATTGTTTGCAGGGGAAACATTTTCTCTGGATTCTCAGTCTGTTTCCTAGTGCCGGTTTGAATTTCCTGTTGTTTTCACTGTAAAAAAGTGTTGGAGCTAGTAACTCCACTTATAAATGAATGGAGTGGAATATGCACTTGAAAAGAACATTGTGTTCCCAAAAAGCTAGGTGAAGGACGGCTTTCAACACACTGATCTCAGAACCTAGCATGTGGAGTGACGTTCGTTCATCTAGCACAAGATGAACGGAATGAAGAAGAAACTTTACTCTTGTTTCTCAGTCTTTTTCGTAGTGCCGATTTGAAATTCCTGCCTATTTCACAGTAATACCGAGTTGAAGCTAGTACATCACCATATTTATGTATGTGGTTGAGTTTGCAACTGAAAAGAATTTTGTGTTCCCAACAGGATAGTTGAAGGTCAGCTTTCACAACCAAATATCCCTCAGAACTGAGCATGCGGAGAGACGTTCGTTCATCTAGCACCAAGGGAACGGGTTGCAGAAGAAACTTTTACTCTGGTTTCTCAGTCTGTTTCCTAGTGCCGGTTTGAATTTCCTGCAGTTTTCTGTGTTAAACAGAGTTGAAGCTAGTACCTACCTATATATATGTAAGGAGTGAAGTTTGCACCTGAAAAGGAACTTTGTGTTCCCAACAAGTTTGGTGAAGAACGGCCTTCACACACAATTATCACTCAGAAATGAGCTTCTGGAGAGACTTTCGTTCATCAAGCACAAATGGAACGGGTTGAAGGAGAAACTTTTACTCTGGTTTCTCAGTCTTTTACTAGTGCCGGTTTGAAGTTCCTGCAGTTTTCACTGTAAAAAAGAGTTGGAGAGAGTACATCCCCATATATATGTATGGAGTGGAGTTTGCAATTGAAAAGAATTTTGTGTTCCCAACAATCTAAGTGAAGGACGGCTTTCACACACACTTATCTCTCAGAACCTAGCATGTGGAGTCACGATCGTTTGTCTAGCAAAATGGGAACGGTTTGAAGAAGAAACTTTTACTCTGGTTTCTCAGTCTGTTTCCTAGTGCCTATTTGAAGTTCCTGCATTCTTCACTGTATTACAGAGATGGAGCTATTACCTTCCCATATATATTTATGGAGTGGAGTTTGCAACTGTAAAGAAACATTGTGTTCCCAAAAAGTTTGGTGAAGGACGGCTTCCACACACACTCATCTCTCAGAACTGAGCATGTAGAGAGACGTTCGTTCATCTAGCACAAATGGAACTGGTTGCAGGGGTAACTTATACTCTGGTTTCTCAGTCTGTTTCCTAATGCCGGTAGATGTTCCTGCAGTTTTCACTGTAAAACCGAGTTGGAGCTAGTACCACCCCATATATATTTATGGACTGGTGTTTGCACCTGAAAAGAAAATATGTGTTCAAAACAAGCTTGGTGAAGGACGGTTTTCACACCCACTTATCTCACAGAACTTAGCATGTGGAGAGACGTTCATTCATCTAGCACAAAGAAAGGTTTGCAGGAGAAACTTTTACTCAGGTTTCTCAGTCTGTTTCCTAGTGCCGGTTTGAAGTTCCTGCAGTTTTCAGTGTAAAATCGAGTTGGAGCTAATACCTCCCCATATATATGTATGGAGTGGAGTGTGAACATTTAAGAAATTTTGTGTTCCCAACAAGCTAGGTGAAGGATGGCTTTCACACAAAATTATCTCTCAGATCTGGGTATCTGGAGAGACGTTCGTTCATCTAGCACAAAGGGAACGTGTTGCAGCTTAAACTTTTTTCTGGTTTCTCATTCTGTTTCCTAGTGCCTGTTTGAAGTTCCTGAAGTTTTCACTGTAAATCAGAGTTGTATCTAGTACATGCCCATATATATGAATGGATTGGAGTTTAAAACTGAATAGAAACTTTGTGTTCCCAACAAGCTAGGTGAAGTACGGCTTACACAAACAATTATCTCTCAGAAATTAGCATGAGGAGAGACTTTCATTCATCTAGCACAAATCGAATGTGTTGCAGAAGAAATTTTTACTCTGGTTTCTCAGTCTGTTTCCTAGTGCCGGTTTGAATTTCCTGCAGTTTTCAGTGTAAAAATGATTTGGAGCTTGTACTAACCTATATATATGTATGGAATGGTGTTTGCACCTTAAAAGAAACATTGTGTTCCCAACAAGCTAGGTGAAGGACAGCTTTCACTCACACTTATCTCTCAGAACTGAGCATGTGGAGAGACGTTCGTTCATCTAGCACAAAGAGAACGGGTTGCAGGAGAAACTTTTACTCTGTATTCTCAGTCTGTTTGCTAGTGCTGGTTTGAAGTTCCTGTAGTTTTCACTGTAAAACCGTGTTGGAGCTAGTACCTCATCTTATATATGTATGGTGTGTGTTTGCACCTGAAAAGAATGTCTGTCTTCCTAAAAAGCTAGGTGAAGTGCGGCTTTCACACACAATTTTCCCTTACAACTGAGCATGTGGAGAGATGTTCGCTCATCTATCACAAAGGGAATGGGTTGCACGAGAAAATTTTACTCTGGTTTCTCAGTCTGTTTCCTAGTGCCGGTTTGAATTTCCTGAAATTTTCACTGTAAATCCGAGTTGGAGCTTGTACTTCCCCATATATATATATGGAGTGGATTTTGCAACTGAATAGAAAGTTTGTGTTCCCAACAAGCTAGGTGAAGGACGGCTTTCACACACACATATCTCTCAGAACTGAGCATGTGGAGAGACGTTCGGTCATCTAGCACCAAGGGAATTGTTTGCAGGGGAAACATTTTCTCTGGATTCTCAGTCTGTTTCCTAGTGCCGGTTTGAATTTCCTGTTGTTTTCACTGTAAAAAGTGTTGGAGCTAGTAACTCCACTTATAAATGAATGGAGTGGAATATGCACTTGAAAAGAACATTGTGTTCCCAAAAAGCTAGGTGAAGGACGGCTTTCAACACACTGATCTCAGAACCTAGCATGTGGAGTGACGTTCGTTCATCTAGCACAAGATGAACGGAATGAAGAAGAAACTTTACTCTTGTTTCTCAGTCTTTTTCGTAGTGCCGATTTGAAATTCCTGCATATTTCACTGTAATACAGAGTTGAAGCTAGTACATCACCATATTTATGTATGTGGTTGAGTTTGCAACTGAAAAGAAATTTGTGTTCCCAACAGGCTAGTTGAAGGTCAGCTTTCACACCCAAATATCCCTCAGAACTGAGCATGCGGAGAGACGTTCGTTCATCTAGCACCAAGGGAATTGGTTGCAGTAGAAATTTTTACTCTGGTTTCTCAGTCTGTTTCCTAGTGCCTTTTTGAAGTTCCTGCAGTTTTCACTGTAAAATCGAGTTGGAGCTAGTACATCCCCATATATATGTATGGAGTGGAGATTTCAATTTATAAGAAACTTTGTTTTCCCAACAAGCTAGGTGAAGGAAGGCTTTCACACACAGTTATCTCTCAGAACTGAGTATGTGGAGAGACTTTCGTTCATATAGCACCAAGGGAACTGGTTGCAGGAGAAACTGTTACTCTTGTTTTCTGTCTGTTTCGTAGTGCCAGTTTGATGTTCCTGCAGTTTTCACTGTAAAACTGAGTTGGAGCTAGTACCTCGCCATATATATGTATGGATTGGATTTTGCACCTGAAAGAAAATTTGTGTTCCCAACAAGCTAGGTTAATTTCGGCTTTCACACACAATTATCTCTAAGAAATGAGCATGTGGATGGATGATCGTTTATCTAGCACCAAGGGAACGGGTTGCAGGAGCAAATTTTCTCTGGTTTCTCAGTCTTTTTCCTAGTGCCTGTTTGAAGTTCCTGCAGTTTTCACTGTAAAACCGAGGTGGAGTTTGTACCTCCCAATAAATATGTATATAGAGGAGATAACAACTGAAAAGTAACTTTGTGTTCCCATCAAGCTGGGTGAAGGACAGCTTTCACACACAATTATCTCTCAAACCTGAACATGTTGAGAGACTTTCGTTCATTTAGCACCAAGGGATCGGGATGCAGGAGAAACTATTTCTCTGTATTCTCAGTCTGTTTCCTAGTGCCAGTTTGAAGTTCCTGCAGTTTTCACTGTAAAACCGAGTTGGAGCTGGTACTTCCCCATATATATATATGGAGTGTAGTTTGCAACTGAAAAGAAACTTTGTGTTCCCAAAAAAATAGGTGAAGAACGGCTTTCACACAAAATTTTCTCTCAGAACTAATTATGTGGAGAGACGTTCGTTCATCTAGCACCAAGGGAACGGGTTGTAGGAGAAACTTTTACTCTGGTTTCTTAATCTGTTTCCTAGTGCCAGTTTGAAGTTCCTGGTTTTCACTGTAAAACAGAGTTGGAGATTGTACATCCCCATATATATGTATGGAGTGGAGTTTGCACCTGAAAAGAAACTATTTGTTCCCAACAAACTAGGTGAAGGACGGCTTACAAACACACTAATCTCTCAGAACTGAGAATGTCAGAGACGTTCGTTCATCTAGCACAATGGGAACGGGTTGCAGGAGAAACTTTTACTCTGCTTTCTCAGTCTGTTTCCTAGCGCCTGTTTGAAGTTCCTGCTATTTTCACTGTAAAATCGATTTGGAGTCTAATACCGCCCCATATATATGTATGGATTGGAGTTTGCAACTGAAAAGTAACTTTCTGTTCCCAACAAGCTAGGTGAAGTCCGGCTTTCACACATAATTTTCTCTCAGTCCTGAGCATGTGGAGAGACGTTTTTTCATCTAGCACAAAGGGAACGGGTTGCAGGAGAAACATTTTCTCTGGTTTCTCAGTCTGTTTCCTAGTGCCGGTTTGAAGTTCCTGCAGTTTTCACTGTAAAACCAAGTTGGAGCTAGTACCTACCCATATATATGTATGGAGTGGAATTTGAAACTGAAAAGAAACTATATCTTCCCAACAAGCTAGGTGAAGGGCGGTTTGCACACACACATATCTCTCAGAACTGAGCAATTTGAGAGACGTTCGTTCATCTAGAACCAATTGAATGGGTTGCAGAACAAATTTTTACTCTGGATTCACAGTCTGTATCCTAGTGCCGGTTTGAAGTTCCTGCAGTTTTCACTGTAAAATCGGGTTGGAGCTTGTAACTCCCCATATATATGTATGGAATACTGTTTGAACCTGAAAAGTAACTTTGTGTTCCAAACAAGCTAGTTGAAGGAAGGCTTTCACACACAATTATCTCTCAGAACTGAGCTTGTGGAAAGACATACGTTCATCTAGCTCTAATGGAACGGGCTTCAGGAGAAACATTTTACTCTGGTTACTCAGTCTGTTTCATAGTGCCTTTTTGAAGTTCCTGCATTTTTCACTGTAAAACCGATTTGGAGCTAGTACATCCCCTTATATATGTATAGAGTGGAGATTACACCTTATAAGAAACTTTGTTTTCCCAACAAGCTAGGTGAAGGACGGCTTTCACACACATTTATCTCTCAGAACTTAGCATGTGGAGAGACGTTCATTCATCTAGCACAAAGGAAAGGTTTGCAGGAGAAACTTTTACTCTGGTTTCTCAGTCCTGTTTCCTAATGCCGGTTAGATGTTCCTGCAGTTTTCACTGTAAAACAGAGTTGGAGCTAGTACCACCCCATATATATTTATGGACTGGAGTTTGCACCTGAAAAGAAACTTTGTGTTCAAAACAAGCTAGGTGAAGGACGGCTTTCACACGCACTTATCTCTCAGAACTTAGCATATGTAGAGACGTTCATTCATCTAGCACAAAGAAAGGTTTGAAGGAGAAACTTTTACTCTGGTTTCTCAGTCTGTTTCCTAGTGCTGGTTTGAAGTTCCTACAGTTTTCACTCTAAAATCGAGTTGGAGCTAGTACCTCCCCATATATATGTATGGAGTGGAGTTTGCACCTGAAAGAAAGTTTGTGTTCCCAACAAGCTTAGTGAAGGATGGCTTTCACACACAATTATCTCTCACATCTGGGCATCTGGATAGACGTTCGCACATCTAGCACAAAGGGAATATGTTGCAGCTGAAACTTTTATCTGGTTTCTCATTCTGTTTCCTAGTGCCTTTATGAAGTACCTGGAGTTTTCACTGTAAAACCGAGTTGTATCTAGTACATGACCATATATATGTATGGAATGGAGTTTGAAACTGAAAAGAAACTTTGTGTTCCCAAGAAGCTAAGCGAAGGACAACTTTCAAACACACTTATCTCTCAGAACAGAGCATGTGGAGGGACGTTCGTTCATCTAGAAAAAAGGAACGGGTTGCAGGTTAAATTTTACTCTGGTTTCTCAGTATGTTTCCTAGTGCCAGATTGAATTTCCTGCAGTTTGCACTGTAAAACCGAGTTGGAGCTAGTACCTTCCCATATATATGTATGGAGTGGAGTTTGCAAATGAAAAGAAAATTTGTGTTCTCAACAAGCTAGGTGAAGGACGGCTTTAACACCCACTTATCCCTCAGACCAGAGCATGTGGTGAGACGTTCGTTCATCTAGCACAAAGGGAAAGGTTTGCAAGTGAAAATTTTACTCTGGTTTCTCAGACTGTTTCGTACTGCAGGTTGAAATTCCTGCAGTTTTCACTTTAACACCGATGTGTAGCTAGTAATTCCCATATATTTGTATGGAGTGGAGTGTGCACATCAAATGAATCTTTGTGTTCCTAACAAGCTTGGTGAAGTCGGCTTTCACACACACATCTCTCAGAACTGAGCTAGTGGAGAGACTTTCGTTCATCTAGCATCAAGAGAACGGGTTGCAGGGGAAACTTTTACTCTGGTTTCTCAGTCTTTTTGCTAGTGTCGGTTTGAAGATCCTGCAGTTTTCACTGTAAAACCGATTTGGAGCTAGAATCTCCCTATATATATATATGGAGTGGGGTTTGCAACGGAAAAGTATCTTTGTCTTCCCAACAAGCAAGTTGAAGGACGGCTTTCACCCACACTTTTCTCTTAGAACTGAGCCTGTGTAGAGACGTTCTTTCATCCAGCACCAAGGGAGCGGTTTGCAGGAGAAACATTTACTCTGGTTTTTCAGTCTGTTTCCTACTGCCGGTTTGAATTTGTGTAGTTTTAACAGTAAAACAGATTTGGAGTTAGTACATCCCCTTATATATGTATGGAGAGGGGTTTACCACTGAAAAGAAACTTTTTGTTCCCAAAAAGATAGGTGAAATTTGGCTTTCACACACAATTATCTCTCAGAACTGAGCATGTGGAGAGACGTTCTTTCATCTAGCACAAATGGAACTGGTTGCAATAGAAACTTTTACTCTGGTTTCTCAGTCTGTTTCCTAGTGCCGGTTTGAAGTTCCTGCAGTTTTCACTGTAAAAAGGAGTTGGAGATAGTACCTCCCCATGTATATGTAAGGAGTGGATTTTGCACCTGAAAAGAAACTATGTGTTCCCAACTAGCTAAGTGAAGGACGGCCTTCACACACAATTTTCTCTCAGATCTGAGCATGTGGAGAGACATTCGTTCATCTAGCACAAAGGGAACGTGTTGCAGAATAAACTTTTACTCTGGTTTTCAGTCTGTTTCCTAGTGCCGGATTGAAGTTCCTGCAGGTTTCACTGTAAAACCGATTTGGAGCTACTACCTCCGCATATATAAGTATGGAGTGGGTTTGCACCTGAAAAGAAACTTTGTGTTCCCAACAAGCTAGGTGAAATACGGCTTTCACACACACTTATCTCTCAGAACCAAGCATGTGGATTGACTTTCGTTCTTCTAGCAAAAATGGAAAAGTTTGCAGAAGAAACTTTTACTCTGGTTTCTCAGTCTGTTTCCTAGTGCCGAATTGATCTTCCTGCATTTTTCCCTGTAATACCGAGATGGAGCTAGTACCTCCCCATATATATGTATGGATTGGGGTTTGCAACTGAAAAGAAACTTTGTTTTCCCAACAAGATAGGTGAAGGTCGGCTTTCACACACAATTATCTTTCAGAATTGAGCATGAGGAGAGACGTTCTTTCATCTAGAACAAAGGGAACCGGTTGCAGGAGAAACTTTTTCTCTGGATTCAGTGTTTTTCCTAGTGCCGTTTTGAAGTTCCTGTAGTTTTCACTGTAAAACCGTGTTGGAGCTAGTACCTCCCTTTATATAAGTATGGTGTGGATTAGCACCTGAAAAGAATTTTTGTCTTCCTAACAAAATAGGTGAAGGACCTCTTTCACACTCATTTATCTCTCAGAAATGAGCATGTGGAGAGACGTACGTTCATCTAGCACAAAAGGGACGGCTTGCAGGAGAAATTTATACTCTGTTTTCTGAGTCTGTTTCCTAGTGACGGTTTGAAATTCCTGCAGTTTTCAGTGTAAATCCGAGTTGGAACTAGTACCTCCCCATATACATGTATGGAGTGGAGATAGCAACTGAAATGATACTTTGAGTTCCCAACAAGCTAGTTGAAGGACGGCTTACACACACACTTAACTCTCAGAACTGAGCATGTGGAGAGACGTTCTTTTATCTAGCACAAAATGAACGGTTTGAAGGAGAAACTTTTACTCTTGTTTCTCAGTCTGTTTCTTAGTGCCGGTTTGAACTTCCTGCTTTTTTCACTGTTAAAATGAGTTGGAGCTTGTACCTCCACATATATATGTATGGAGTGGAGTATGCAACTTAAAACAAACTTTGTGTTCCCAACAAGCTAATTGAGAGAAGGCTTTCACACACACTTATCTCTCAGAAAAGAGAATGTGGGAGACGTTCGTTCATCTAGCACAAATGGAACGGGTTGCAGGAGAAACTTTTACTCTGGTTTCTCAGTCTGTTTCCTAGTACCGGTTTGATGTTCCTGCAATTTTCACTGTAAAACCGAGTTGAAGCTATTTCCTCCCCATATATATGTATGGAGTTGAGTTTTCAACTGAAAGAAACATTGTGTACCCAACAAGTTAGGTGAAGTACGGCTAACACACACACTTATCTCTCAGAAATGAGCATGAGGAGAGACTTTCGTTCATCTAGCACAAATCGAATGTGTTGCAGAAGAAATTTTTACTCTGGTTTCTCAATCTGTTTCCTAGTGCCGGTTTGAATTTCCTGCAGTTTTCAGTGTAAAAATGAGTTGTAGCTTGTACTAACCTATATATATGTATGGAATGGTGTTTGCACCTGAAAAGATACATTGTGTTCCCAACAAGCTAGCTGAAGGACAGCTTTCAATCACACTTATCTCTCAGAACTGAGCATGTGGAGAGACGTTCGTTCATCTAGCACAAAGAGAACGGGTTGCAGGAGAAACTTTTACTCTGTATTCTCAGTCTGATTGCTAGGGCCGGTTTGAAGTTCCTGTAGTTTTCACTGTAAAATCGTGTTGGAGCTAGTACCTCATCTTATATATGTATGGTGTGTGTTTGCACCTGACAAGAATGTTTGTCTTCCTAAAAAGCTAGGTGAAGGACGGCTTTCACACACACATTTCTCTTACAACTGAGAATGTGGAGAGACGTTCGCTCATCTATCACAAAGGGAATGGGTTGCAGGAGAAAATTTTACTCTGGTTTCTCAGTCTGTTTCCTAGTGCCGGTTTGAATTTCCTGAAATTTTCACTGTAAATCCGAGTTGGAGCTTGTAATTCCCCATATATATATATGGAGTTGATTTTGCAACTGAAAAGAAAGTTTGTGTTCCCAACTTGCTAGGTGAAGGACGGCTTTCACACACACATATCTCTCAGAACTGAGCATGTGGAGAGACGTTCGTTCATCTAGCACCAAGGGAATTGTTTGCAGGGGAAACATTTTCTCTGGATTCTCAGTCTGTTTCCTAGTGCCGGTTTGAATTTCCTCTTGTTTTCACTGTAAAAAAGTGTTGGAGCTAGTAACTCCACTTATAAATGAATGGAGTGGAATATGCACTTGAGAAGAACATTGTGTTCCCAAAAAGCTAGGTGAAGGACGGCTTTCAACACACTGATCTCAGAACCTAGCATGTGGAGTGACGTTCGTTCATCTAGCACAAGATGAACGGAATGAAGAAGAAACTTTACTCTTGTTTCTCAGTCTTTTTCGTAGTGCCGATTTGAAATTCCTGCATATTTCACTGTAATACCGAGTTGAAGCTAGTACATCACCATATTTATGTATGTGGTTGAGTTTGCAACTGAAAAGAATTTTGAGTTCCCAACAGGCTATTTGAAGGTCAGCTTTCACACCCAAATATCCCTCAGAACTGAGCATGCGGAGAGACGTTCGTTCATCTAGCACCAAGGGAACGGGTTGCAGAAGAAACTTTTACTGTGGTTTCTCAGTCTGTTTCCTAGTGCCGGTTTGAATTTCCTGCAGTTTTCTGTGTTAAACAGAGTTGAAGCTAGTACCTACCTATATATATGTAAGGAGTGGAGTTTGCACCTGAAAAGGAACATTGTGTTCCCAACAAGTTTGGTGAAGAACGGCCTTCACACACACTTATCACTCAGGAATGAGCTTCTGGAGAGACTTTCGTTCATCAAGCACAAATGGAACGGGTTGAAGGAGAAACTTTTACTCTGGTTTCTCAGTCTTTTACTAGTGCCGGTTTGAAGTTCCTGCAGTTTTCACTGTAAAAAAGAGTTGGAGAGAGTACATCCCCATATATATGTATGGAGTGGAGTTTGCAATTGAAAAGAATTTTGTGTTCCCAACAATCTAAGTGAAGGACGGCTTTCACACACACTTATCTCTCAGAACTTAGCATGTGGAGTGACGATCGTTTGTCTAGCAAAATGGGAACGGTTTGAAGAAGAAACTTTTACTCTGGTTACTCAGTCTGTTTCCTAGTGCCTATTTGAAGTTCCTGCATTCTTCACTGTATTACAGAGATGGAGCTATTACCTTCCCATATATATTTATGGAGTGGAGTTTGCAACTGAAAAGAAACTTTGTGTTCCCAAAAAGTTAGGTGAAGGACGGCTTCCACACACACTCATCTCTCAGAACTGAGCATGTAGAGAGACGTTCGTTCATCTAGCACAAATGGAACTGGTTGCAGGGGTAACTTTTACTCTGGTTTCTCAGTCTGTTTCCTAATGCCGGTAGATGTTCCTGCAGTTTTCACTGTAAAACCGAGTTGGAGCTAGTACCACCCCATATATATTTATGGACTGGTGTTTGCACCTGAAAAGAAAATTTGTGTTCAAAACAAGCTTGGTGAAGGTCGGTTTTCACACAAACTTATCCCTCAGAACTTAGCATGTGGAGAGAAGTTCATTCATCTAGCACAAAGAAAGGTTTGCAGGAGAAACTTTTACTCAGGTTTCTCAGTCTGTTTCCTAGTGCCGGTTTGAAGTTCCTGCAGTTATCAGTGTAAAATCGAGTTGGAGCTAATACCTCCCCATATATATGTATGGAGTGGAGTTTGCACATTTAAGAAAATTTGTGTTCCCAACAAGCTAGGTGAAGGATGGCTTTCACACAAAATTATGTCTCAGATCTGGGTATCTGGAGAGACGTTCGTTCATCTAGCACAAAGGGAACGTGTTGCAGCTTAAACTTTTTTCTGGTTTCTCATTCTGTTTCCTAGTGCCTGTTTGAAGTTCCTGGAGTTTTCACTGTAAATCAGAGTTGTATCTAGTACATGCCCATATATATGTATGGAGTGGAGTTTGAAACTGAAAAGAAACTTTGTGTTCCCAACAAGCTAGATGAAGTACGGCTTACACACACACTTATCTCTCAGAAATTAGCATGAGGAGAGACTTTCGTTCATCTAGCACAAATCGAATGTGTTGCAGAAGAAATTTTTACTCTGGTTTCTCAGTCTGTTTCCTAGTGCCGGTTTGAATTTCCTGCAGTTTACAGTGTAAAAATGAGTTGGAGCTTGTACTAACCTATATATATGTATGGAATGGTGTTTGCACCTGAAAAGAAACATTGTGTTCCCAACAAGCTAGGTGAAGGACAGCTTTCACTCACACTTATCTCTCAGAACTGAGCATGTGGAGAGACGTTCGTTCATCTAGCACAAAGAGAACGGGTTGCAGGAGAAACTTTTACTCTGTATTCTCAGTCTGTTTGCTAGTGCCGGTTTGAAGTTCCTGTAGTTTTCACTGTAAAACCGTGTTGGAGCTAGTACCTCATCTTATATATGTATGGTTTTTTGTTTGCACCTGAAAAGAATGTTTGTCTTCCTAAAAAGCTAGGTGAAGTGCGGCTTTCACACAAAATTTTCTCTTACAACTGAGCATGTGGAGAGATGTTCTCTCATCTATCACAAAGGGAATGGGTTGCACGAGAAAATTTTACTCTGGTTTCTCAGTCTGTTTCCTAGTGCCGGTTTGAATTTCCTGGAATTTTCACTGTAAATCCGAGTTGGAGCTTGTACTTCCCCATATATATATATGGAGTGGATTTTGCAACTGAAAAGAAAGTTTGTGTTCCCAACTTGCTAGGTGAAGGACGGCTTTCACACACACATATCTCTCAGAACTGAGCATGTGGAGAGACGTTCGTTCATCTAGCACCAAGGGAATTGTTTGCAGCTGAAACTTTTACTCTGGTTTCTCAGTCTTTTTCCAAGTTCCGGTTTGAAGTTCCTACAGTTTTCAGGGTAAAACAGAGTAGGAGCTATTATCTATCTATATATATTTATGGAGTGTAGTTTGCACCTGAAAAGAAACTTTGTGTTCATAACAGGATAGGTGAAGGACGGCTTTCACACACACTTTTCTCTCTGAACTGAGCATGTGGAGAGAGGTTCGTTCATCTTGCACAAAGGGAACTGTAGGCACGGGAAACTTTTACTCTGGTTTCTCAGCCTGTTAGCTAGTGCCGGTTTGATGTCCCTGCATTTTTCACTGTAAAACCGAGTTGGAGCTTGAACCTCCCCATATAAATGTATGGAGTGGAGTTTGCAACTGAAAAAAACTTTGTGTTCCCAACAACCTAGGTGAAGGACGGCTGTCAACCACAATTATCTCTCAGAACTGAGCATGTGGAGAGGAGTTCGTTCATCTTGCACAAAGGGAACGGGTTGCAGTCGACACTATTTCTCTGGATTCAGTCTGTTTCCTAGTGCCGGTTTTATGTTCCTGTAGTTTTCACTGTAAAACCTTGTTGGAGATAGTACCTCCCCTTATATAAGTATGGTGAGGGTTTGCACCTGAAAAGAAACTATTTCTTCCTAACAAGCTAGGTGAAGGACGGATTTCACACTCACTTATTTCTCAGAACTGAGCATATGGAGAGAAGTACGTTCATCTAGCACAATAGAACGTGTTGCAGGAGAAATTTTTACATTGATATCTCAGTCTGTTTCCTAGTGCCGGTTTGAATTTCCTGCAGTTTTCACTGTAAAACAGTGTTGGAGCTAGTACCTCCCCATATATATGTATGGAGTGGAAATAGCAACTGAAAAGAATATTTGTGTTCCCAACATCCTAGGTGAAGGATGGTTTTCACACACATTTATCTCTCAGAAGTGAACATGTGGAGAGAAATTTGTTCATCGAGCACAAATTGAAAGGGTTGCCGGAGAAAATTTTACTCTGTTTTCTCAGTCTGTTTCCTAGTGCCGGTTTGATGTTCCTGCAGTTTTCACTGTAAAACCGAGTTGGACGTAGTACATATCCTATATATATTTATGGAGTGGAATTTGAACTTGAAAAGATACTTTGTGTTCCCAACTTGCTAGGTGTAAAACGGCTTTCATACACACTTATCTCTCAGAACCTAGCATGTGGAGTGACGTTCGTTCGTCTAGCAAAATGGGAACGGATTGCAGAAGAAATTTATACACTGGTTTCTCAGTCTGTTTCCTAGTGCCGATTTGAAGTTCCTGCATTTTTCACTCTAATACAGAGATGGAGATAGTTCCTCCCCATATATATGTATGGAGTGGAGTTTGCAACTGAAAAGAATCTTTATGTTCCCTACAAGCTAGGTGAAGGACGGCTTTTACTCACAAATATCCCTCAGAACTGAGCATGTGGAGAGAATTTCGTTCATCTAGCACAAAGGGAAAGGGTTGCAGGGGAAATTTTTACTCTGGTTTCACAGTCTGTTTCCTAGTGCCAGTTTGAAGTTCCTGCATTTTTCAATGTAAAACAGAGTTGGAGCTTTACCTCCCCATATATATATATGGAGTGGAGTTTGCACCTGAAAAGAAACTTTGTGTTCCCAACAAGCTATTTGAAAAACGGCTTTCACACACACTTATCTCTTAGAACTGAGCATGTGGAGAGACGTTCGTTCATCTAGCACAAAGGGAATGGTTTGCAGGAGAAACTTTTACTCTGGTTTCTCAGTCTGTTTCCAAGTGCCAGTTTGAAGTTCCTACAGTTTTCAGTGTAAAACAGAGTAGGAGCTAGTATCTATCTATATATATTTATGGAGTGTAGTTTGCACCTGAAAAGAAACTTTGTGTTCATAACAGGATAGGTGAAGGACGGCTTTCACACACACTTTTCTCTCTGAACTGAGCATGTGGAGAGAGGTTCGTTCATCTTGCACAAAGGGAACTGTAGGCACGGGAAACTTTCACTCTGGTTTCTCAGCCTGTTAGCTAGTGCCGGTTTGATGTCCCTGCATTTTTCACTGTAAAACCGAGTTGGAGCTTGAACCTCCCCATATAAATGTATGGAGTGGAGTTTGCAACTGAAAAAAACTTTGTGTTCCCAACAACCTAGGTGAAGGACGGCTGTCAACCACAATTATCTCTCAGAACTGAGCATGTGGAGAGGAGTTGGTTCATCTTGCACAAAGGGAACGGGTTGCAGTCGAAACTATTTCTCTGGATTCAGTCTGTTTCCTAGTGCCGGTTTTATGTTCCTGTAGTTTTCACTGTAAAACCTTGTTGGAGATAGTACCTCCCCTTATATAAGTATGGTGAGGGTTTGCACCTGAAAAGAAACTATTTCTTCCTAACAAGCTAGGTGAAGGACGGATTTCACACTCACTTATTTCTCAGAACTGAGCATATGGAGAGAAGTACGTTCATCTAGCACAATAGAACGTGTTGCAGGAGAAATTTTTACATTGATATCTCAGTCTGTTTCCTAGTGCCGGTTTGAATTTCCTGCAGTTTTCACTGTAAAACAGTGTTGGAGCTAGTACCTCCCCATATATATGTATGGAGTGGAAATAGCAACTGAAAAGAATATTTGTGTTCCCAACATCCTAGGTGAAGAATGGTTTTCACACACATTTATCTCTCAGAAGTGAACATGTGGAGAGAAATTTGTTCATCGAGCACAAATTGAAAGGGTTGTCGGAGAAAATTTTACTCTGTTTTCTCAGTCTGTTTCCTAGTGCAGGTTTGAAGTTCCTGCAGTTTTCACTGTAAAAACTAGATGGAGCTAGTACCTCCCCATATATATGTATGGAGTGGAGTTTGTACCTGAAAAGAAACTTTGTGTTCCCAACAAGCTAGTTGAAGGACGGCTTTCACAAACACTTATTTCTCAGAACTGAGCAAGTGGAGAGACTCTCGTTCATTTAGCACCAAGGGAACGGTTTGCAGGAGAAATTTTTACTTTGGTTTCTCAGTCTGTTTCCTTGTGCCGGTTTGAATTTCCTGCAGTTTTCTGTGTTAAACAGAATTGGAGCTAGTACCTACCTATATATATGTAAGGAGTGGAGTTTGCACCTGAAAAGGATCTTTTTGTTCCCAACAAGATTGGTGAAGAACAGCCTTCACACACACTTATCACTCAGAAATGAGCTTCTGGAGAGACTTCGTTCATCAAGCACAAATGGAACTTGTTGAAGGAGAAACTTTTACTCTGGTTTCTCAGTCTTTTACTAGTGCCGGTTTGAAGTTCCTGCAGTTTTCACTGTAAAAAAGAGTTGGAGAGAGTACATCCCCATATATATGTATGGAGTGGAGTTTGCAATTGAAAACAATTTTGTGTTCCCAACAAGCTAAGTGAAGGACGGCTTTCACACACACTTATCTCTCAGAATCTAGCATGTGGAATGACGATCGTTTGTCTAGCAAAATGGGAACGGTTTGAAGAAGAAACTTTTACTCTGGTTACTCAGTCTGTTTCCTAGTGCCTATTTGAAGTTCCTGCATTCTTCACTGTATTACTGAGATGGAGCTATTACCTTCCCATATATATTTATGGAGTGGAGATTGCAACTGAAAAGAAACTTTGTGTTCCCAAAAAGTTAGGTGAAGGACGGCTTCCACACACACTCATCTCTCAGAACTGAGCATGTAGAGAGACGTTCGTTCATCTAGCACAAATGGAACTGGTTGCAGGGGTAACTTTTTCTCTGGTTTCTCAGTCTTTTACTAGTGCCGGTTTGAAGTTCCTGCAGTTTTCACTGTAAAAAAGAGTTGGAGAGAGTACATCCCCATATATATGTATGGAGTGGAGTTTGCAATTGAAAAGAATTTTGTGTTCCCAACAATCTAAGTGAAGGACGGCTTTCACACACACTTATCTCTCAGAATCTAGCATGTGGAATGACGGTCGTTTGTCTAGCAAAATGGGAACGGTTTGAAGAAGAAACTTTTACTCTGGTTACTCAGTCTGTTTCCTAGTGCCTATTTGAAGTTCCTGCATTCTTCACTGTATTACTGAGATGGAGCTATTACCTTCCCATATATATTTATGGAGTGGAGATTGCAACTGAAAAGAAACTTTGTGTTCCCAAAAAGTTAGGTGAAGGACGGCTTCCACACACACTCATCTCTCAGAACTGAGCATGTAGAGAGACGTTCGTTCATCTAGCACAAATGGAACTGGTTGCAGGGGTAACTTTTACTCTGGTTTCTCAGTCTGTTTCCTAATGCCGGTAGATGTTCCTGAAGTTTTCACTGTAAAACCGAGTTGGAGCTAGTACCACCCCATATATATTTATGGACTGGTGTTTGCACCTGAAAAGAAAATTTGTGTTCAAAACAAGCTTGGTGAA
This sequence comes from Camelus ferus, assembly GCF_009834535.1. Lineage (NCBI taxonomy): Eukaryota > Metazoa > Chordata > Mammalia > Artiodactyla > Camelidae > Camelus > Camelus ferus. The sequence goes on along the minus strand of NW_022587824.1, from coordinate 5,180 downwards.
GGACGGTTTTCACACCCACTTATCTCTCAGAACTTAGCATGTAGAGAGACGTTCATTCATCTAGCACAAAGAAAGGTTTGCAGGAGAAAATTTTACTCAGGTTTCTCAGTCTGTTTCCTAGTGCCGGTTTGAAGTTCCTGCAGTTATCAGTGTAAAATCGAGTTGGAGCTAATACCTCCCCATATATATGTATGGAGTGGAGTTTGCACATGAAAGAAAATTTGTGTTCCCAACAAGCTAGGTGAAGGATGGCTTTCACACAAAATTATCTCTCAGATCTGGGTATCTGGAGAGACGTTCGTTCATCTAGCACAAAGGGAACGTGTTGCAGCTTAAACTTTTTTCTTGTTTCTCATTCTGTTTCCTAGTGCCTTTTTGAAGTTCCTGGAGTTTTCACTGTACATCCGAGTTGTATCTAGTACATGCCCATATATATGTATGGAGTGGAGTTTGAAACTGAAAAGAAACTTTGTGTTCCCAACAAGCTAAGCGAAGGAAGGCTTTCAAACACACTTATCTCTCAGATCTGAGCATGTGGAGAAACTTTCTTTCATCTTGCACAAAGGGAACTGTAGGCACGGGAAACTTTTACTCTGGTTTCTCAGTCTGCTTCCTAGTGCCGGTTTGAAGTTACTACAGTTTTCACTGTAAAACCGAATTGGAGCTAGTACCTCCCCATATATATGTATGGAGTGGAATTTGCACCTGAAAAGAAACTATGTGTTCCCAACAAGCTAGGTGAAGGACGGCTTTCACACACACTTATCTCTCAGAACAAAGCATGTGGAGGGACGTTCGTTCATCTAGAAAAAGGAACGTGTTGCAGGTTAAAATTTACTCTGGTTTCTCAGTCTGTTTCCTAGTGCCAGATTGAATTTTCTGCAGTTTTCACAGAAAAACCGTGTTGGAGCTTGTACCTTCCCATATATATGTATGGAGTGGAGTTTGCAAATGAAAAGAAAATTTGTGTTCTCAACAAGCTAGGTGAAGGACGGCTTTAACACCCACTTATCCCTCAGACCAGAGTATGTGGTGAGACTTTCGTTCACATAGCACAAAGGGAAAGGTTTGCAAGTGAAAATTTTACTCTGGTTTCTCAGAATGTTTCGTAGTGCAGGTTGAAATTCCTGCAGTTTTCACTTTAAAACCGATGTGGATCTAGTAATTCCCCATATATTTTTTATGGAGTGGAGTGTGCACATCAAATGAATCTTTGTGTTCCCAACAAGCTTGGTGAAGTCGGCTTTCACACACACATATTTTCAGAACTTAGCACATGGAGAGACTTTCGTTCATCTAGCATCAAGAGAACGGGTTGCAGGGGAAATTTTTACTCTGAATTCTCTGTTTTTTCCTAGTGACGATTAGATGTTCCTGCAGTTTTCACAGTAAAACAGATTTGGATCTAGTACCTCCCCATATATATGTATGGGGTGGATTTTGCCACTGAAAAAAATTTGTTCCCAACATCTAGGTGAAGGACGGCTTTAACACACACATCTCTCAGAACTGAGCTTGTGGAGAGACATTCGTTCATCTAGCACCAAGGGAACGGGTTGCAGGGGAAACTTGTATTCTAGATTCTCAGGCTGTTTCCTAGTGCCTGTTCGAAGTTCCTGAAGTTTTCACTGTAAAACTGAGTTGGAGCTTGTACCTCCCCGTATATATGTATGGAGTGCGGTTTGCAACTGAAAAGTAACTTTGTGTTCCCAACAAGCTAGGTGAAGAACGGCTTGCACACACACTTATCTCTTAGAAATGAGTATGTGTAGAGACGTTCATTCATTTAGCTCCAAGGGAACGGGTTGCAGGAAAAACTTTTACTCTGGTTGCTCAGTCTGTTTCCTAGTGCCGGTTTGATGTTCCTGCAGTTTTCCCTGTAAAACCGAGTTGGAGCTAGTACTTCCCCTTATATATTTTTGGAGTGGAGTTTGCAACTGAAAAGTAACTTTGTGTTCCCAACAAGCTAGTTGAAAGACGGCTTGCACACAAAATTTTCTCTCCGAACAGAGCTTGTGGAGAGACATTCATTCATCTAGCACAAAGGGAACGGGTTGCAGGAAAAACTTTTACTCTGGTTTCTCAGTCTGTTTACAAGTGCCGGTTTCACGATCTTGCAGTTTTCACTTTAAAATAGAGTTGGAGCTAGTACATCCCCATATATATGTATGGAGTGGAGTTTCCAACTGAAAAATACTTTGTTTTCCCAGCAAGCTAGGTGAAGGACGGCATTCACACACACATATCTCTGAGAACTGAGCATGTGGAGAGACGTTCGTTCATCTAGCACCAAGGTAACAGGTTACAGGAGAAACATTTTGTCTGGAATCTCATCCTCTTTCCTATTGCCGGTTTGATGTTCCTGCAGTTTTCACTGAAAAACCGTGGTGGAGCATGTCCCTCCCCATATATATTTTAGGAGTGGAGTTTGCAACTGAAAAGAAACTTTTTTTTCCCAAAAAGCTAGGTGAAGGACGGCATTCACACACATTTATCTCTCAGAACTAAGCTTGTGGAGCGAGGTTCGTTCATCTAGAAATAAAGGAACAGTTGCAGGAGGAACTTTCACTAGGTATCTCAGTTGTTACCTAGTGCCGGTTTTAAGTTCCTGCAGTTTTCACTGTAAAACCGAGTTGGAGCTATTACCTCCCCATAAATATGTATGGAGTGGAGTTTGCACCTGAAAAGAAGCTTTGTTTTCACAACAAGCTAGGTGAAGGATGGCTTGCACACGCATTTTCTGTCATAACTGTGTATGTGGAGAGATGTTCGTTCATCTAGCACCAAAGGAACGGATTGCAGAAAAAACGTTTACTCTGGATTCTCAGTCTGTTTCCCAGTACCGGTTTCACGTTCTTGCAGTTTTCACTTTAAAATAGAGTTGGAGCTTAAACCTCCCCATATATATGTATGGAGTGGAGTTTGCTCATGAAAGAAAGTTTGTGTTCCCAACAAGCTAGTTTAAGGATGGCTTTCACACAAAATTATCTCTCAGATCTGGGCATCTGGAGAGACGTTCGTTCATCTAGCACCAAGGGAACGGGTTGAAGGAGAAACTTTTAATCTGGTTTTTCAGGCTGTTTCCCAGTGCCAGTATGAAGTTCCTACAGTTTTCACTGTAAAACGGAGTTGGAGCTTGTACCACCCCATATATATTTATGGAGTGGAATTTGCACTTGAAAAGTAACTTTGTGTTCCCAATAAGCTAGGTGAAGGACGGTTTTCACACACACTCATCTTTCAGAACTTAGCATGTTGAGAGACGTTCATTCATCTAGCACAAAGAAAGGTTTGCAGGAGAAACTTTTACTCTGGTTTCTCAGTCTGTTTCCTAGTGCCGGTTTGAAGTTCCTGCAGTTATCAGTGTAAAATCGAGTTGGAGCTAATACCTCCCCATATATATGTATGGAGTGGAGTTTGCACATGAAAGAAAATTTGTGTTCCCAACAAGCTAGGTGAAGGATGGCTTTCACACAAAATTATCTCTCAGATCTGGGCATCTGGAGAGACGTTCGTTCATCTAGCACAAAGGGAACGTGTTGCAGCTTAAACTTTTTTCTTGTTTCTCATTCTGTTTCCTAGTGCCTTTTTGAAGTTCCTGGAGTTTTCACTGTACATCCGAGTTGTATCTAGTACATGCCCATATATATGTATGGAGTGGAGTTTGAAACTGAAAGAAACTTTGTGTTCCCAACAAGCTAAGCGAAGGAAGGCTTTCAAACACACTTATCTCTCAGATCTGAGCATGTGGAGAAACTTTCTTTCATCTTGCACAAAGGGAACTGTAGGCACGGGAAACTTTTACTCTGGTTTCTCAGTCTGCTTCCTAGTGCCGGTTTGAAGTTACTACAGTTTTCACTGTAAAACCGAATTGGAGCTAGTACCTCCCCATATATATGTATGGAGTGGAATTTGCACCTGAAAAGAAACTATGTGTTCCCAACAAGCTAGGTGAAGGACGGCTTTCACACACACTTATCTCTCAGAACAAAGCATGTGGAGGGACGTTCGTTCATCTAGAAAAAAGGAACGTGTTGCAGGTTAAAATTTACTCTGGTTTCTCAGTCTGTTTCCTAGTGCCAGATTGAATTTTCTGCAGTTTTCACAGAAAAACCGTGTTGGAGCTTGTACCTTCCCATATATATGTATGGAGTGGAGTTTGCAAATGAAAAGAAAATTTGTGTTCTCAACAAGCTAGGTGAAGGACGGCTTTAACACCCACTTATCCCTCAGACCAGAGTATGTGGTGAGACTTTCGTTCACATAGCACAAAGGGAAAGGTTTGCAAGTGAAAATTTTACTCTGGTTTCTCAGAATGTTTCGTAGTGCAGGTTGAAATTCCTGCAGTTTTCACTTTAAAACCGATGTGGATCTAGTAATTCCCCATATATTTTTTATGGAGTGGAGTGTGCACATCAAATGAATCTTTGTGTTCCCAACAAGCTTGGTGAAGTCGGCTTTCACACACACATATTTTCAGAACTTAGCACGTGGAGAGACTTTCGTTCATCTAGCATCAAGAGAACGGGTTGCAGGGGAAATTTTTACTCTGAATTCTCTGTTTTTTCCTAGTGACGATTAGATGTTCCTGCAGTTTTCACAGTAAAACAGATTTGGATCTAGTACCTCCCCATATATATGTATGGGGTGGATTTTGCCACTGAAAAAAATTTGTTCCCAACATCTAGGTGAAGGACGGCTTTAACACACACATCTCTCAGAACTGAGCTTGTGGAGAGACATTCGTTCATCTAGCACCAAGGGAACGGGTTGCAGGGGAAACTTGTATTCTAGATTCTCAGGCTGTTTCCTAGTGCCTGTTCGAAGTTCCTGAAGTTTTCACTGTAAAACTGAGTTGGAGCTTGTACCTCCCCGTATATATGTATGGAGTGGGGTTTGCAACTGAAAAGTAACTTTGTGTTCCCAACAAGCTAGGTGAAGAACGGCTTGCACACACACTTATCTCTTAGAAATGAGTATGTGTAGAGACGTTCATTCATTTAGCTCCAAGGGAACGGGTTGCAGGAAAAACTTTTACTCTGGTTGCTCAGTCTGTTTCCTAGTGCCGGTTTGATGTTCCTGCAGTTTTCCCTGTAAAACCGAGTTGGAGCTAGTACTTCCCCTTATATATTTTTGGAGTGGAGTTTGGCAACTGAAAAGTAACTTTGTGTTCCCAACAA
>NW_022587823.1:0-48400 GCF_009834535.1 Camelus ferus | reverse complement strand
CAGTCTGTTTCCTAGTGCTGGTTGGAAGTTACTGCAGTATTCACTGTAAACCGGGTTGGAGCTCGTACCTCCCCATATATATGTATGGAGTGGATTTTGCAACTGAAAAGAAACTTTGTGTTCCCAAAAGCTATGTGAATGACGGCTTTCACACACACATATCTCTCAGAACTGAGCATGTTGAGAGACGTTAGTTCTTCTAGCAAAAAAGGAACGGGTTGCAGGAGAAACATTTAACCTGGATTCTCAGTCTGTTTCCTAGTGCTGGTTTGAAGTTACTGCAGTTTTCACTGTAAAACCGTTTTGGAGCTCGTACCTCCCCGTACATATGTATGGAGTGGAGTTTGCAAGTGAAAAGAAACTATGTGTTCCCACCAAGCTAGGTGAAGTGCGGCTTTCACACACACGTATTTCTCAGAAATGAGCATGTGGAGAGACGTTCGTTCATCTAGCACAAAGGGAACGTTTTGCAGGAGAAACTTTTTGTCTGGTTTCTCAGTCTGTTTCCTAGTGCCGGTTTGAAGTTCCTGCAGATTTCACTGTAAAACCGAATTGGACCTCGTACCTTCCAATATATATATATGGGGTGGGGTTTGCAAGTGAAAAAATCTTTGTGTTCCCAACAAGCTAGGTGAAGTGACGGCTTTCAAACACACTTATCTCTCAGAACTGAGCATGTGGCGAGACGTTCGTTCATCTAGCAAAAAGGAAACGTGTTGCAGCAGAAATTGTACTCCGGTTTCTCAGTCTGTTTCTTAGTGCCGGTTTGAAGTTCCTGCAGTTTTCAATGTAAATACGAGTTGGAGCTATTACCTCCCCATATATATGTATGGAGTGGAGTTTGCATGTGAAAAGAAACTTTGTGTTCCCAACAAGCTATATGAAGGACGGCTTTCACACACACTTATCTCTCAGAACTGAGCATGTGGAGAGACGTTCGTTCATTGAGCACAAAGTGAACGGTTTGCAGGAGAAACTTTTACTCTTGTATCTCAGTCTGTTTCCTTTTGCCGGTTTGAAGTTCTTGCAGTTTTCACTGTAAAACCGAGTTGGAGCTAGTACCTCCCATATATATGTATGGAGAGGAGTTTGCAACTGAAAAGAAACTTTGTGATACCAACAAGATAGGTGAAGGGTGGCTTTCACACACACTTATCTCTCAGTAATGAGCATGTGGAGAGACGTTCGTTCATCTAGCACAAAGGGAACGGGTTGCAGGAGAAACTTTTACACTGGTTTCTCAGTCTGTTTCCTAGTGCCGGTTTGAAGTTCCTGCAGTTTTCACTGTAAAACCGAGTTGGAGCTCGTACCTCCCCATATGTATGTATGGAGTGGAGTTGGCAATGAAAAAAACTTTGTGTTCCCAAAAAGCTAGGTGAAGGACGGCTTTCGCACACACTTATCTCTCAGAACTGAGCATGTGGAGAGACGTTCGTTCATCTAGCCAAAAAGAAACGTGTTGCAGGAGAAATTGTACTCTGGATTCTCAGTCTTTTTCCTAGTGCCGGTTTGAAGTTACTGCAGTTTTCACTGTAAAACCGAGTTGGAGCTCGTACCTCCCCATATATATGTACGGATTGGAATTTGCAACTGAAAAGAAAATTTGTGTTCCCAACTAGCTAGGTGAAGGACGGCTTTCACACACACTTATCTCTCAGAACTGAGCATGTGGAGAGACGTTCGTTCATCTAGCACAAAGGGAAAGGGTTGCAGGAGAAACTTTTACGCTGGTTTCTCAGTCTGTTTCCTAGTGCCGGTTTGAAGTTACTGCAGTTTTCCCTGTAAAACAGATTTGGAGCTCGTACCTCTCCATACATATGTATGGAGTGGAATTTGCAAGTGAAAAGAAACTATGTGTTCCCAGCAATCTAGGTGAAGTGCGGCTTTCCCACACACGTATTTCACTAATGAGCATGTGGAGAGACGTTCGTGCATCTAGCAAAAAGGGAACGGTTTGCAGGAGAAACTTTTTGTCTGGTTTCTCAGTCTGTTTCCTAGTGCTGGTTTGAAGTTCCTGCAGTTTTCACTGTAAAACAGAATTGGAGCTCGTACCTCCCCATATATATGTATGGAGTGGAGTGTGCATGTGAATAGAAACTTTGTGTTCCCAACAAGCTCTGTGAAGGACGGCTTTCACACACACATATCTCTCAGAACTGAGCATGTGGAGAGACTTTCGTTCATCTAGCACAAAAGGAACGGGATGCAGGAGAAACTTTTACCCTGGATTCTCAGTCTGTTTCCTAGTGCTGGTTTGAAGTTCCTATAGTTTTCACTGTAAAATGGGGTTGGAGCTCGTACTCCCCATATATATGTATGGAGTGGAGTTTGCATCTGAAAAGAAACTTTGTGTTCCCAACAAGCTAGTTGAAGGACGGCTTTCACACACAAATATCTCTCAGAACTGAGCATGTGGAGAGACGTTCGTTCATCTAGCACAAAGGGAACGGGTTGCAGGAGAAACTTTTACCCTGGATTCTCAGTCTGTTTCCTAGTGCTGGTTTAAAGTTACTGCAGTATTCACTGTAAAACCGGGTTGGAGCTCGTACCTCCCCATATATAATTATGCAGTGGAGTTTGCAACTAAAAAGAAACTTTGTGATCCCAACAAGCTTGGTGAAGGACGGCTATCACACACACTTATCTATCAGAACTGAGCATGTGCAGAGACGTTCGTTCATCTAGCACAAAGGGAACGGGTTGCAGGATAATCTTTTACTCTATTATCTCTGTCTGTTTCCTAGTGCCGGATTGAAGTTCCTGCAGTTTTCACTGTAAAACAGAATTGGAGCTCGTACCTCCCCATATATATGTATGGAGTGGAATTTGCAACTGAAAAGAAACTTTGTGTTCCCAACAAGCTATTTGAAGGACGGCTTTCACACACACATATCTCTCAGAACTGAGCAGGTGGAAAGACGTTCGTTCATCTAGCACAACAGGAACGGGTTGTAGGAGAAACTTTTACTCTTGATTCTCAGTCTGTATCCTAGTGCTGTTTAGAAGTTACTGCAGTTTTCACTGTAAAATCGGGTTGGAGCTCGTACTTTCCCATATAAATGTATGGAGTGGATTTTGCAACTGAAAAGAAACTTTGTGTTCCCAACAAGCTAGGTGAAGGACGGCTTTCATACACACTTACCTCTCAGAACTTAGCATGTTGAGAAACGTTCGTTCATCAAGCACAAAGGGAACTGGTTGCAGGAAAATCTTTTACTCTGGTTTCTCAGTCTGTTTCCTAATGCCGGTTTCAAGTTACTGCAGTTTTCACTGTAAAAGCGAGTTGGAGCTCGTACCTCCCCGTATATATGTATGGAGTGGAGTTTGCTTCTGAAAAGAAACTTTGTGTTCCCAACAAGCTAGGTGAATGACGGCTTTCACACACACTTATCTCTCAGAAGTGAGCGTGTGGAGTGACGTTCGTTCATCTAGCACAAAGGGAACAAGTTGCAGTAGAAACATTTACTGTGGTTTCTCAGTCTGTTTCCTAGTGCCGGTTTGAAGTTCCTGCAGTTTTCACTGTAAAACCGAGTTGGAGCTAGTACATTCCCATATAGATATATGGTGTGGAGTTTGCAACTGAAAAGAAATTTTGTGTTCCCAACAAGCTAGGTGAAGGACAGCTTTCACACACACATCTCTCAGAACTCAGCATGTGGAGAGACGTTCGTTCATCTAGCACAAAGACAACGGTTTGCAGGAGAAACTTTTACTCTGGTTTCTCACTCTGTTTCCTAGTGCCGGTTTTAAGTTCCTGCAGTTTTCAATGTAAAACCGAGTTGGAGCTCGTACCTCCCCATATATATGTATGGAGTGGAGTTTGCAACTGAAAAGATAATTTGTGTTCCCAAAAATCTAGTTGAAGGACGGCTTTCACACACACTTATCTCTCAGACATGAGCATGTGGACAGACGTTCGTTCATGTAGCACAAAGGGAACGGGTGGCTGGAGAAACTTTTACTCTTGTTTCTCAGTCTGTTTCCTAGTGCCGGTTTGAATTTCCTGCAGTTTTCACTGTAAAACCGCGTTGGAGCTAGTAATTCCCCATATATATGTATAGTGTGGAGTTTTCAACTGAAAAGAACCTTTGTGTTCCCAACAAGCTAGGTGAGGGACAGCTTTCACCCACACATCTCTCAAAACTGAGCATGTGGAGAGACGTTCGTTCATCCAGAACAAAAGAACGGGTTGCAGGAGAAAATTTTACTCTGGTTTCTCAGTCTGTTCCTAGTGCCGGTTTGAACTTCCTGCAGTTTTCACTGTAAAACAGTGTTGGAGCTAGTACCTCCCCATATATATATATTGAGTGGGGTTTGCTAGTGAAAAGAAACTTTGTGTTCCCAACAAGCTAGGTGAAGGACGGCTTTCAGACACACTTATCTCTCAGAACTGAGCATGTGGAGAGAGTTTCGTTCATCTAGCACAAAGGGAACGGGTTGCAGGAGAAACCTTTACTCTGGTATGTCTGTATATTCCTAGTGCCGGTTTGAAGTTCCTGCATTTTTCACTGTAAAGCAGAATTGGAACTCGTACCTCCGCATATATATGTATGTAGTGGAGTGTGCAAGTGAAAAGAAACTTTGTGTTCCCAACAAGCTAATTGAAGGACGGATTTCACACACAATTTTCTCTGAGAACTGAGCATGTGGAGAGATGTTCGTTCATCTAGCACAAAAAGAACGGGTTGCAGGAGAAACTTTTACCCTGGATTCTCAGTCTGTTTACTAGTGGTGATTTGTAGTTACTGTAGTTTTCACTGTAAAACCGAGTTTGAGCTATTACCTCCCCATATATATGTATGGATTGGAGTTTGCAAGTGAAAAGAAACTTTGTGTTCCCAACAAGCTAGGTGAAGGACGGCTTTCACACACACTTATCTCTCAGATTTGAGCATTTGGAGAGACGTTCGTTCATCTAGCAAAAAGGGAATGGTTTGCATTATAAACTATTACTCTGGTATCTCTGTCTGTTTCCTAGTGCCGGCTTGAATTTCCTGCAGTTTTCACTGTAAAACAGAATAGGAGCTCGAACCTCCCCATATATATGTATGGAGTGGAGTTTGCAACTGAAAAGAAACTTTGTGTTCCCAACAAGCTAGGTGAAGAACGGCTTTCATACACACTTATCTCTGAGAACTGAGCATGTGGAGAGACGTTCGTTCATCTAGCACAAAAGGAACGGGTTGCAGGAGAAACTATTACCCTGGATTCTCAGTCTGTTTCCTAGTGGTGTTTTGAAGTTACTGCAGTTTTCACTGTAAAAACGAGTTGGAGTTCGTACCTCCCCATATATATGTATGGAGTGGATTTTGCAACTGAAAAGAAAATTTGTGTTCCCAACAAGCTAGGTGAAGGACGGCTTTCACACACACTTATCTCTCAGAAGTGAGCATGTGGAGAGACTTTCGTTCATCTAGCACAAAGGGAACGGTTTGCAGGGGAAACTTTTACTGTGGTATCTCTGTCTGTTTCCTAGTGCCGGTTTGAATTTCCTGCAGTTTTCACTGTAAAAGAGAATTGGAGCTCGTACCTCCCCATATATATGTATGGAGTGGAATTTGCAACTGAAAAGAAACTTTGTGTTCCCAACAAGCTATTTGAAGGACGGCTTTCACACACACATATCTCTCAGAACTGAGCAGGTGGAAAGACGTTCGTTCATCTAGCACAACAGGAACGGGTTGTAGGAGAAACTTTTACCCTTGATTCTCAGTCTGTTTCCTAGTGCTGTTTAGAAGTTACTGCAGTTTACACTGTAAAATCGGGTTGGAGCTCGTACTTTCCCATATAAATGTTTGGAGCGGATTTTGCAACTGAAAAGAAACTTTGTGTTCCCAACAAGCTAGGTGAAGGACGGCTTTCATACACACTTATCTCTCAGAACTTAGCATGTGGAGAAACGTTCGTTCATCAAGCACAAAGGGAACTGGTTGCAGGAAAATCTTTTACTCTGGTTTCTCAGTCTGTTTCCTAATGCCGGTTTCAAGTTACTGCAGTTTTCACTGTAAAACCGAGTTTGAGCTAGTACCTCCCCATATATATGTATGGAGTGGAGTTTGCAAGTGAAAAGAACTTTGTGTTCCCAACAAGCTAGGTGGAAGACGGCTTTCACACACACTATCTCTCAGATTTGAGCATGTGGAGAGACGTTCGTTCATCTAGCAAAAAGGGAATGGTTTGCATTATAAACTATTACTCTGGTATCTCTGTCTGTTTCCTAGTGCCGGCTTGAATTTCCTGCAGTTTTCACTGTAAAACCAGAATAGGAGCTCGAACCTCCCCATATATATGTATGGAGTGGAGTTTGCAACTGAAAAGAAACTTTGTGTTCCAACAAGCTAGGTGAAGAACGGCTTTCATACACACTTATCTCTGAGAACTGAGCATGTGGAGAGACGTTCGTTCATCTAGCACAAAAGGAACGGGTTGCAAGAGAAACTATTACCCTGGATTCTCAGTCTGTTTCCTACTGGTGGTTTGAAAGTACTGCAGTTTTCACTGTAAAATCCGGGTTGGAGCTCGTACTTTCCCCATATAAATGTATGGAGTTGGATTTGCAACTGAAAAGAAACTTTGTGTTCCCAACAAGCTAGGTGAAGGACGGCTTTCACACACACTTATCTCTCAGAACTGAGCATGTGGAGAGACGTTCGTTCATCTAGCACAAAAGGAATGGGTTGCAGGAGAAACTTTTACCCTGGATTCTCAGTCTGTTTCCTAGTGGTGGTTTGAAGTTACTGCAGTTTTCACTGTAAAACCGAGTTGGAGCTCGTACTTCCCATATATATGTATGGAGTGGAGTTTGCAAATGAAAAGAAACTTTGTGTTCCCAACAAGCTAGATGAAGGACGGCTTTCACACACACTTATCTCTCAGAACTGAGCAGGTGGAAAGACGTTCGTTCATCTAGCACAACAGGAACGGGTTGCAGGAGAAACTTTTACCCTGGATTCTCAGTCTGTTTCCTAGTGCCGGTTTGAAGTTCCTACAATTTTCACTGTAAACCCGCGTTGGAGCTAGTATCCTCCCCATATATATGTATGGAGTGGAGTTTGCAACTGAAAAGAAACTTTGTGTTCCCAACAAGCTATGTGAAGGACGGCTTTCACACACACTTATCTCTCAGAACTGAGCATGTGGAGAGACGTTCGTTCATCTAGCACAAAGGAACTGGTTGCAGGAGAAACTTTTACTCTGGATTCTCAGTCTGTTTCCTAGTGCCGGTTTGAAGTTCCTGCAGTTTTCACTGTAAAACCGGTTTGGAGCTCGTACCTCCCATATATATTTAGGATTGGATTTTGCAACTGAAAAGAAACTTTGTGTTCCCAACAAGCTATGTGAAGGACGGCTTTCACACACACTTATCTCTCTGAACTGAGCATGTGGAGAGACGTTCGTTCATCTAGCACAAAGGGAACGGGTTGCAGAGAAACTTTTACTCTGGTTTCTCAGTCTGTTTCCTAGTGCCGGTTTGAAGTTCCTGCAGTTTTCACTGTAAAACCGAGTTGGAGCTCGTACCTCCCCATAATATGTATGGAGTTGAGTTTGCAACTGAAAAGATAACTTTGGGTTCCCAACAATCTAGTTGAAGGACGGCTTTCACACACACTTATCTCTCAGAACTGAGCATGTGGAGAGACGTTCGTTCATCTAGCACAAAGGGAAACGGGTGCATGGAGAAACTTTTACTCTTGTTATCTCAGTCTGTTTCCTAGTGCCGGATTTGAAGTTACTGCAGTTTTCACTGTAAAATCAGAATTGGAGCTCGTACCTCCCCATATATATGTATGGAGTGGAGTTTGCAACTGAAAAGAAACTTTGTGTTCCCAACAAGCTAGGTGAAGGACGGCTTTCACACACACTATATCTCTCAGAACTGAGCATGTGGAGAGACGTTCGTTCATCTAGCACAAAGGAACGGGTTGCAGGAGAAACTTTTACTCTTGTTTCTCAGTCTGTATTCCTAGTGCCTGTTTAGAAGTTCCTGCAGTTTTCACTGTAAACTCGAGGTTGGAGCTCGTAACCTTCCCATATATATGTATGGAGTGGATTTTGCAACTGAAAAGAAACTTTGTGTTCCCAACAAGCTAGGTGAAGGACGGCTTTCATACACACTTATCTCTCAGAACTTAGCATGTGAGAGACGTTCGTTCATCTAGCACAAAGGGAACTGGTTGCAGGAGAATCTTTTACTCTGGTTTCTCAGTCTGTTTCCTAGTGCCGGTTTCAAGTTACTGCAGTTTTCACTGTAAAACCGAGTTGGAGCTCGTACCTCCCCGTATATATGTATGGAGTGGAGTTTGCTACTGAAAAGAAACTTTGTGTTCCCAACAAGCTAGGTGAAGGACGGCTTTCACACACACTTATCTCTCAGAACTGAGCATGTGGAGAGACGTTCGTTCATCTAGCACAAAGGGAACAAGTTGCAGGAGAAAATTTACTGCTGGTTTCTCAGTCTGTTTCCTAGTGCCGGTTTGAAGTTCCTGCAGTTTTCACTGTAAAACCGAGTTGGAGCTAGTACATTCCCATATATATGTATGGAGTGGAGTTTGCAACTGAAAAGAATACTTGTGTTCCCAACAACTAGGTGAAGGACGGCTTTCACACACACTTATCTCTCAGAACTGAGCATGTGGAGAGACGTTCGTTCATCTAGCACAAGGAACGGTTTGCAGGAGAAACTTTTACTCTGGTTTCTCAGCTGTTTCCTAGTGCCGGTTTGAAGTTCCTGCAGTTTTCACTGTAAAACCGAGTTGGAGCTCGTACCTCCCCATATATATGTATGGAGTGAGTTTGCAACTGAAAAGAATACTTTGTGTTCCCAACAAGCTAGGTGAAGGACGGCTTTCACACAACTTCTCTCTCAGAACTGAGCATGTGGAGCAGACGTTCGTTCATCTAGCACAAAGGGAACGGGTTGCAGGAGAAACTTTTACTCTTGTTTCTCAGTCTGTTTCCTAGTGCCGGTTTGAAGTTCCTGCAGTTTTCACTGTAAAACCGAGTTGGAGCTCGTACCTCCCCATATATATGTATGGTGTGGAGTTTGCAACTGAAAAGAAACTTTGTGTTCCCAACAAGCTAGGTGAGGGACGGCTTTCACACACACTTATCTCTCAGAACTGAGCATGTGGAGAGACGTTCGTTCATCTAGCACAAAAGGAACGGGTTGCAGGAGAAACTTTTACTCTGGTTTCTCAGTCTGTTTCCTAGTGCCGGTTTGAAGTTCCTGCAGTTTTCACTGTAAAACAGTGTTGGAGCTAGTACCTCCCCATATATATATATGGAGTGGAGTTTGCTAGCTGAAAAGAAACTTTGTGTTCCCAACAAGCTAGGTGAAGGACGGCTTTCACACACACTTATCTCTCAGAACTGAGCATGTGGAGAGACGTTCGTTCATCTAGCACAAAGGGAACGGGTTGCAGGAGAAACTTTTACTCTGGTTCTCAGTCTGTTTTCCTAGTGACGGTGTGAAGTTCCTGCAGTTTTCACTGTAAAACAGAATTGGAAGCTCTTACCTCCCCATATATATGTATGTAGTGGAGTTTGCAAGTGAAAAGAAACTTTGTGTTCCCAACAAGCTAGGTGAAGGACGGCTTTCACACACAATTATCTCTCAGAACTGAGCATGTGGAGAGACGTTCGTTCATCTAGCACAAAAGGAACGGGTTGCAGGAGAAACTTTTACCCTGGATTCTCAGTCTGTTTCCTAGTGCCGGTTTGAAGTTACTGCAGTTTTCACTGTAAAACCGAGTTGGAGCTCGTACCTCCCATATATATGTATGGAGTGGAGTTTGCAACTGAAAAGAAACTTTGTGTTCCCAACAAGCTAGGTGAAGGACGGCTTTCACACACACTTATCTCTCAGAACTGAGCATGTGGAGAGACGTTCGTTCATCTAGCACAAAGGGAACGGGTTTGCAGGAGAAACTTTTACTCTGGTATTCTCAGTCTGTTTCCTAGTGCCGGTTTGAAGTTACTGCAGTTTTCACTGTAAAACCGAATTGGAGCTCGTACCTCCCATATATATGTATGGAGTGGAGTTTGCAACTGAAAAGAAACTTTGTGTTCCCAACAAGCTAGGTGAAGACGGCTTTCATACACACTTATCTCTGAGAACTGAGCATGTGGAGAGACGTTCGTTCATCTAGCACAAAGGAACGGGTTGCAGGAGAAACTTTACCCTGGATTCTCAGTCTGTTTCCTAGTGGTGGTTTGAAGTTACTGCAGTTTTCACTGTAAAACCGAGTTGGAGTTCGTACCTCCCCATATATATGTATGGAGTGGATTTTGCAACTGAAAAGAAACTTTGTGTTCCCAACAAGCTAGGTGAAGGACGGCTTTCACACACACTTATCTCTCAGAACTGAGCATGTGGAGAGACGTTCGTTCATCTAGCACAAAGGGAACGGTTTGCAGGAGAAACTTTTACTCTGGTATCTCTGTCTGTTTCCTAGTGCCGGTTTGAAGTTCCTGCAGTTTTCACTGTAAAACAGAATTGGAGCTCGTACCTCCCCATATATATGTATGGAGTGGAGTTTGCAACTGAAAAGAAACTTTGTGTTCCCAACAAGCTAGGTGAAGGACGGCTTTCACACACACTTATCTCTCAGAACTGAGCATGTGGAGAGACGTTCGTTCATCTAGCACAAAGGGAACGGGTTGCAGGAGAAAACTTTTACTCTGGTTTCTCAGTCTGTTTCCTAGTGCCGGTTTGAAGTTCCTGCAGTTTTCACTGTAAAACCGAGTTGGAGCTCGTACCTCCCCATATATATGTATGGAGTGGAGTTTGCAACTGAAAAGAAACTTTGTGTTCCCAACAAGCTAGGTGAAGGACGGCTTTCACACACACTTATCTCTCAGAACTGAGCATGTGGAGAGACGTTCGTTCATCTAGCACAAAGGGAACGTGTTGCAGGAGAAACTTTTACTCTGGTTCTCAGTCTGTTTCCTAGTGCCGGTTTGAAGTTACTGCAGTTTTCACTGTAAAACCGAGTTGGAGCTAGTACCTCCCATATATATGTATGGAGTGGAGTTTGCAACTGAAAAGAAACTTTGTGTTCCCAACAAGCTAGGTGAAGGACGGCTTTCACACACACTTATCTCTCAGAATTGAGCATGTGGAGAGACGTTCGTTCATCTAGCAAAAAGGGAATGGGTTGCAGGAGAAACTTTTACTCTGGTTTCTCAGTCTGTTTCCTAGTGCCGGTTTGAAGTTCCTGCAGTTTTCACTGTAAAACCGAGTTGGAGCTCGAACCTCCCCATATATATGTATGGAGTGGAGTTTGCAACTGAAAAGAAACTTTGTGTTCCCAACAAGCTAGGTGAAGGGACAGCTTTCACACACACTATCTCTCAGAAACTGAGCATGTGGAGAGACGTTCGTTCATCTAGCACAAAGGGAACGGGTTGCAGGAGAAACTTTTACTCTGGTTTCTCAGTCTGTTTCCTAGTGCCGGTTTGAAGTTCCTGCAGTTTTCACTGTAAAACAGAGTTGGAGCTAGTACCTCCCCATATATATGTATGGAGTGGAGTTTGCTAGTGAAAAGAAACTTTGTGTTCCCAACAAGCTAGGTGAAGGACGGCTTTCACACACACTTATCTCTCAGAACTGAGCATGTGGAGAGACGTTCGTTCATCTAGCACAAAGGGAACGGGTTGCAGGAGAAACTTTTACTCTGGTTCTCAGTCTGTTTCCTAGTGCCGGTTTGAAGTTCCTGCAGTTTTCACTGTAAAACCGAGTTGGAGCTCGTACCTCCCCATATATATGTATGGAGTGGAGTTTGCAACTGAAAAGAAAACTTTGTGTTCCCAACAAGCTAGGTGAAGGACGGCTTTCACACACACTTATCTCTCAGAACTGAGCATGTGGAGAGACGTTCGTTCATCTAGCACAAAAGGAACGGGTTGCAGGGAGAAACTTTTACTCTGGTTCTCAGTCTGTTTCCTAGTGCGTGTTTGAAGTTCCTGCAGTTTTCACTGTAAAACCGAGTTGGAGCTCGTACCTCCCCATATATATGTATGGAGTGGAGTTTGCAACTGAAAAGAAACTTTGTGTTCCCAACAAGCTAGGTGAAGGACGGCTTTCACACACACTTATCTCTCAGAACTGAGCATGTGGAGAGACGTTCGTTCATCTAGCACAAAGGGAACGGGTTGCAGGAGAAACTATTTACTCTGGTATTCTCAGTCTGTTTCCTAGTGCCGGTTTGAAGTTCCTGCAGTTTTCACTGTAAAACGAGAATTGGAGCTCGTACCTCCCCATATATATGTATGGAGTGGAGTTTGCAACTGAAAAGAAACTTTGTGTTCCCAACAAGCTAGGTGAAGGACGGCTTTCACACACTTATCTCTCAGAACTGAGCATGTGGAGAGACGTTCGTTCATCTAGCACAAAGGGAACGGGTTGCAGGAGAAACTTTTACTCTGGATTCTCAGTCTGTTTCCTAGTGCCGGTTTGAAGTTCCTGCAGTTTTCACTGTAAAACCGAGTTGGAGCTCGTACCTCCCCATATATATGTATGGAGTGGAGTTTGCAACTGAAAAGAAACTTTGTGTTCCCAACAAGCTAGGTGAAGGACGGCTTTCACACACACTTATCTCTCAGAACTGAGCATGTGGAGAGACGTTCGTTCATCTAGCACAAAGGGAACGGTTTGCAGGGAGAAACTTTTACTCTGGTATCTCTGTCTGTTTCCTAGTGCCGGTTTGAAGTTCCTGCAGTTTTCACTGTAAAACGAGAATTGGAGCTCGTACCTCCCCATATATATGTATGGAGTGGAATTTTGCAACTGAAAAGAAACTTTGTGTTCCCAACAAGCTAGGTGAAGGACGGCTTTCACACACACTTATCTCTCAGAACTGAGCATGTGGAGAGACGTTCGTTCATCTAGCACAAAGGAACGGGTTGCAGGAGAAACTTTTACCCTGGATTCTCAGTCTGTTTCCTAGTGCTGGTTTGAAGTTACTGCAGTTTTCACTGTAAAACGAGTTGGAGCTCGTACCTTCCCATATATATGTATGGAGTGGATTTTGCAACTGAAAAGAAACTTGTGTTCCCAACAAGCTAGGTGAAGGACGGCTTTCACACACACTTATCTCTCAGAACTGAGCATGTGGAGAGACGTTCGTTCATCTAGCACAAAGGGAACGGGTTGCAGGAGAAACTTTTACTCTGGTTTCTCAGTCTGTTTCCTAGTGCCGGTTTGAAGTTCCTGCAGTTTTCACTGTAAAACCGAGTTGGAGCTAGTACCTCCCCATATATATGTATGGAGTGGAGTTTGCAACTGAAAAGAAACTTGTGTTCCCAACAAGCTAGGTGAAGGACGGCTTTCACACACACTTATCTCTCAGAACTGAGCATGTGGAGAGACGTTCGTTCATCTAGCACAAAGGGAACGGGTTGCAGGAGAAACTTTTACTCTGGTATTCTCAGTCTGTTTCCTAGTGCCGGTTTGAAGTTCCTGCAGTTTTCACTGTAAAACAGAATTGGAGCTCGTACCTCCCCATATATATGTATGGAGTGGAGTTTGCAACTGAAAAGAAACTTTGTGTTCCCAACAAGCTAGGTGAAGGACGGCTTTCACACACACTTATCTCTCAGAACTGAGCATGTGGAGAGACGTTCGTTCATCTAGCACAAAAGGAACGGGTTGCAGGAGAAACTATTACCCTGGATTCTCAGTCTGTTTCCTAGTGGTGGTTTGAAGTTACTGCAGTTTTCACTGTAAAATCGCGTTGGAGCTCGTACTTCCCATATATATGTATGGAGTGGATTTTGCAACTGAAAAGAAACTTTGTGTTCCCAACAAGCTAGGTGAAGGACGGCTTTCACACACACTTATCTCTCAGAACTGAGCATGTGGAGAGACGTTCGTTCATCTAGCACAACAGGAACGGGTTGCAGGAGAAACTTTTACCCTGGATTCTCAGTCTGTTTCCTAGTGCCAGTTTGAAGTTCCTACAATTTTCACTGTAAAACCCGCGTTGGAGCTAGTATCTCCCCATATATATGTATGGAGTGGAGTTTGCAACTGAAAAGAAACTTTGTGTTCCCAACAAGATATGTGAAGGACGGCTTTCACACACACTTATCTCTCAGAACTTAGCATGTGGAGAGACGTTCGTTCATCTAGCACAAAAGGAACTGGTTGCAGGAGAAACTTTTACTCTGGATTCTCAGTCTGTTTCCTAGTGCCGGTTTGAAGTTCCTGCAATTTTCACTGTAAAACCGTTTTGGAGCTCGTACCTCCCTTTATATATTTATGGATTGGATTTTGCAACTGAAAAGAAACTTTGTGTTCCCAACAAGCTAGGTGAAGGACGGCTTTCACACACACTTATCCCTCAGAACTGAGCATGTGGAAGAGACGTTCGTTCATCTAGCACAAAGGGAACGGGTTGCAGGAGAAAATTTTACTCTGGTTTCTCAGTCTGTTTCCTTTGCCGGTTTGAAGTTCCTGCAGTTTTCACTGTAAAACCGAGTTGGAGGCGTACATCCCCATATATATGTATGGAATGCAGTTTGCAACTGAAAAGAAACTTTGAGTTTCCAACAAGGTAGGTGAAGGACGGCTTTCACACAGACTTATCTCTCAGAAATGAGCATGTGGAGAGACGTTCGTTCATCTAGCACAAAGGGAACGGGTTGCAGGAGTAACTTTTACTCTGGTATTCTCAGTCTGTTTCCTAGTGCCGGTTTGAAGTTCCTGCAGTTTTCACTGTAAAACCGAGTTGGAGCTCGTACCTCCCCATATATATGTATGGAGTGGAGTTTGCAACTGAAAGAAATCTTTGTGTTCCCAACAAGCTAGGTGAAGGAATGGCTTTCACACACACTTATCTCTCAGAAGTGAGCATGTGGAGAGACGTTCGTTCATCTAGCACAAAGGGAACAGGGTTGCAGGAGAAACATTTACTGTGGTTTCTCAGTCTGTTTCCTAGGGCCGGTTTGAAGTTCCTACATTTTCACTGTAAAACCGAGTTGGAGCTAGTATTTCCCCATATAGACATATGGTGTGGAGTTTGCAACTGAAAGAAATTTGTGTTCCCAACAAGCTAGGTGAAGGACGGCTTTCACACACACTATCTCTCAGAACTGCAGCATGTGGAGATGACGTTCGTTCATCTAGCACAAGGACACGGTTTGCAGGAGAAACTTTTACTCTGGTTTCTCAGTCTGTTTCCTAGTGCCGGTTTGAAGTTCCTGCAGTTTTCAATGTAAAACAGAGTTGGAGCTCGTACCTCCCCATATATATGTATGGAGTGGAGTTTGCAACTGAAAAGTTACTTTGTGTTCCCAACAATCTAGTTGAAGGACGACTTTCACACACATTTATCTCTCAGACCTGAGCATGTGGACAGACGTTCGTTCATGTAGCACAAAGGGAACGGGTGGCTGGAGAAACTTTACTCTTGTTTCTCAGTCTGTTTCCTAGTGCCGGTTTGAAGTTACTGCAGTTTTCACTGTAAAACCGATTTGGAGCTCGTACCACCCCATATATATGTATGGATTGGGGTTTGCAACTGAAAAGAATCTTTGTGGTCCCAACAAGCTAGGTGAAGGACGGCTTTCACACACACTTATCTCTCAGAAATGAGCATGTGGAGAGACGTTCGTTCATCTAGCACAAAGGGAACAGGTTTCAGGAGAAACTTTTACTCTTGTTTCTCAGTCTGTTCCTAGAGCCGGTTTGAATTTCCTGCAGTTTTCACTGTAAAAACCGCGTTGGAGCTAGTAATTCCCCATATATATGATGGTGTGGAGTTTGCAACTGAAAAGAACCTTTGTGTTCCCAACAAGCTAGGTGAGGGACAGCTTTCACACACACATCTCTCAAAACTGAGCATGTGGAGAGACGTTCGTTCTTCTAGAACAAAGAACGGGTTGCAGGAGAAACTTTAACTCTGGTTTCTCAGTCTGTTTCCTAGTGCCGGTTTGAACTTCCTGCAGTTTTCACTGTAAAATATTGTTGGAGCTAGTACCTCCCCATATATATATATGGAGTGGAGTTTGCTAGTGAAAAGAAACTTTGTGTTCCCAACAAGCTAGGTGAAGGACGGCTTTCACACACACTTATCTCTCAGAACTTAGCATGTGGAGAGACTTTCGTTCATCTAGCACAAAGGGAATGGGTTGCAGGAGAAACTTTTACTCTTGTTTCTCAGTCTGTTTCCGAGTTCCGGTTTGAATTTTCTGCAGTTTTCACTGTAAAACCGCATTGGAGCTTGTAATTCCCCATATATATGTATGATGTGGAGTTTGCAACTGAAAAGAACATTTGTGTTCCCAACAAGCTAGGTGAGGGACAGCTTTCACACACACATCTCTCAAAACTGAGCATGTGGAGTGACGTTCGTTCATCTAGAACAAAAGAACGGGTTGCAGGGGAAACTTTTACTCTGGTTCTCAGTCTGTTTCCTAGTGCCGGTTTGAACTTCCTGCAGTTTTCACTGTAAAACAGTGTTGGAGCTAGTACCTCCCCATATATATATATGGAGTGGAGTTTGCTAGTGAAAAGAAACTTTGTGTTCCCAACAAGCTAGGTGAAGGACGGCTTTCACACACACTTATCTCTCAGAACTGAGCATGTGGAGAGACGTTCGTTCATCTAGCACAAAGGGAACGGGTTGCAGGAGAAACTTTTACCCTGGATTCTCAGTCTGTTTCCTAGTGCCGGTTTGAAGTTCCTACAATTTTCACTGTAAACCCGCGTTGGAGCTAGTATCTCCCCATATATATGTATGGTGTGGAGTTTGCAACTGAAAAGAAACTTTGTGTTCCCAACAAGATATGTGAAGGACGGCTTTCACACAAACTTATCTCTCAGAACTTCGCATGTGGAGAGACGTTCGTTCATCTAGCACAAAAGGAACTGGTTGCAGGAGAAACTTTTACTCTGGATTCTCAGTCTGTTTCCTAGTGCCGGTTTGAAGTTCCTGCAATTTTCACTGTAAAACCGTTTTGGAGCTCGTACCTCCCTTTATATATTTAAGGATTGGATTTTGCAACTGAAAAGAAACTTTGTGTTCCCAACAAGCTATGTGAAGGACGGCTTTCACACACACTTATCCCTCTGAACTGAGCATGTGGAGAGACGTTCGTTCATCTAGCACAAAGGGAACGGGTTGCAGGAGAAATTTTACTCTGGTTTTTCAGTCTGTTTCCTTTTGCCGGTTTGAAGTTCCTGCAGTTTTCACTGTAAAACCGAGTTGGAGCTCGTACCTCCCCATATATATGTATGGAGTGGAGTTTGCAACTGAAAAGAAACTTTGTGTTCCCAACAAGCTAGGTGAAGGACGGCTTTCACACACACTTATCTCTCAGAACTGAGCATGTGGAGAGACGTTCGTTCATCTAGCACAAAGGGAACGGGTTGCAGGAGAAACTTTTACTCTGGTATTCTCAGTCTGTTTCCTAGTGCCGGTTTGAAGTTCCTGCAGTTTTCACTGTAAAACAGAATTGGAGCTCGTACCTCCCCATATATATGTATGGAGTGGAGTTTGCAACTGAAAAGAAACTTTGTGTTCCCAACAAGCTAGGTGAAGGACGGCTTTCACACACACTATCTCTCAGAACTGAGCATGTGGAGAGACGTTCGTTCATCTAGCACAAAGGAACGGGTTGCAGGAGAAACTTTTACTCTGGATTTCTCAGTCTGTTTCCTAGTGCCGGTTTGAAGTTACTGCAGTTTTCACTGTAAAATCGGGTTGGAGCTCGTACTTTCCCATATAAATGTATGGAGTGGATTTTGCAACTGAAAAGAAACTTTGTGTTCCCAACAAGCTAGGTGAAGGACGGCTTTCATACACACTTACCTCTCAGAACTTAGCATGTTGAGAAACGTTCGTTCATCAAGCACAAAGGGAACTGGTTGCAGGAAAATCTTTTACTCTGGTTTCTCAGTCTGTTTCCTAATGCCGGTTTCAAGTTACTGCAGTTTTCACTGTAAAAGCGAGTTGGAGCTCGTACCTCCCCGTATATATGTATGGAGTGGAGTTTGCTTCTGAAAAGAAACTTTGTGTTCCCAACAAGCTAGGTGAATGACGGCTTTCACACACACTTATCTCTCAGAAGTGAGCGTGTGGAGTGACGTTCGTTCATCTAGCACAAAGGGAACAGTTGCAGTAGAACATTTACTGTGGTTTCTCAGTCTGTTTCCTAGTGCCGGTTTGAAGTTCCTGCAGTTTTCACTGTAAAACCGAGTTGGAGCTAGTACATTCCCCATATATATTATGGTGTGGAGTTTGCAACTGAAAAGAAACTTTGTGTTCCCAACAAGCTAGGTGAAGGACAGCTTTCACACACACTATCTCTCAGAACTGAGCATGTGGAGAGACGTTCGTTCATCTAGCACAAAGGACAACGGGTTGCAGGAGAAACTTTTACTCTGGTTTCTCAGTCTGTTTCCTAGTGCCGGTTTGAAGTTCCTGCAGTTTTCAATGTAAAACCGAGTTGGAGCTCGTACCTCCCCATATATATGTATGGAGTGGAGTTTGC
Organism: Camelus ferus; assembly: GCF_009834535.1. NCBI lineage: Eukaryota > Metazoa > Chordata > Mammalia > Artiodactyla > Camelidae > Camelus > Camelus ferus. The sequence continues at coordinate 29,905 of NW_022587823.1, read as the reverse complement.
AACTGAAAAGATAACTTTGTGTTCCCAAAAATCTAGGTGAAGGACGGCTTTCACACACACTTATCTCTCAGACATGAGCATGTGGACAGACGTTCGTTCATGTAGCACAAAGGGAACGGGTGGCAGGAGAAACTTTTACTCTGGTTTCTCAGTCTGTTTCCTAGTGCCGGTTTGAATTTCCTGCAGTTTTCACTGTAAAAACCGCGTTGGAGCTAGTAATTCCCCATATATATGTATGAGTGTGGAGTTTGCAACTGAAAAGAACCTTTGTGTTCCCAACAAGCTAGGTGAAGGGACAGGCTTTCACACCACACTATCTCTCAAACTGAGCATGTGGAGAGACGTTCGTTCATCCTAGAACAAAAGAACGGGTTGCAGGAGAAACTTTTACTCTGGTATTCTCAGTCTGTTTCCTAGTGCCGGTTTTGAACTTCCTGCAAGTTTTCACTGTAAAACAGTGTTGGAGCTAGTACCTCCCCATATATATGTATGGAGTGGAGTTTGCTAGTGAAAAGAAACTTTGTGTTCCCAACAAGCTAGGTGAAGGACGGCTTTCACACACACTTATCTCTCAGAACTGAGCATGTGGAGAGACGTTCGTTCATCTAGCACAAAGGGAACGGGTTGCAGGAGAAACCTTTACTCTGGTTCATGTCTGTATTCCTAGTGCCGGTTTGAAGTTCCTGCAGTTTTCACTGTAAAACCGAGTTGGAGCTCGTACATCCCATATATATGTATGAGTGGAGTTTGCAACTGAAAAGAAACTTTGTGTTCCCAACAAGCTAGGTGAAGGACGGCTTTCACACACACTTATCTCTCAGAACTGAGCATGTGGAGAGACGTTCGTTCATCTAGCACAAAGGGAAACGGGTTGCAGGAGAAACTTTACTCCTGGTATTCTCAGTCTGTTTCCTAGTGCCGGTTTGAAGTTCCTGCATTTTCACTGTAAACCGAGTTGGAGCTAGTACCTCCCCATATATATGTATGGAGTTGGAGTTTGCAACTGAAAAGAAACTTTGTGTTCCCAACAAGCTAGGTGAAGGACGGCTTTCACACACAACTTATCTCTCAGAAATTGAGCATGTGGAGAGACGTTCGTTCATCTAGCACAAAGGGAACTGGTTGCAGGAGAAACTTTACTCTGGTTTCTCAGTCTGTTTCCTAGTGCCGGTTTGAAGTTCCTGCAGTTTTCACTGTAAAACCGAATAGGAGCTCGAACCTCCCCATATATATGTATGGAGTGGAGTTTGCAACTGAAAAGAAACTTTGTGTTTCCAACAAGCTAGGTGAAGAACGGCTTTCATACACACTTATCTCTGAGAACTGAGCATGTGGAGAGACGTTCGTTCATCTAGCACAAAAGGAACGGGTTGCAGGAGAAACTATTACCCTGGATTCTCAGTCTGTTTCCTAGTGGTGTTTTGAAGTTACTGCAGTTTTCACTGTAAAAACGAGTTGGAGTTCGTACCTCCCCATATATATGTATGGAGTGGATTTTGCAACTGAAAAGAAAATTTGTGTTCCCAACAAGCTAGGTGAAGGACGGCTTTCACACACACTTATCTCTCAGAAGTGAGCATGTGGAGAGACTTTCGTTCATCTAGCACAAAGGGAACGGTTTGCAGGGGAAACTTTTACTGTGGTATCTCTGTCTGTTTCCTAGTGCCGGTTTGAAGTTCCTGCAGTTTTCACTGTAAAAGAGAATTGGAGCTCGTACCTCCCCATATATATGTATGGAGTGGAGTTTGCAACTGAAAAGAAACTTTGTGTTCCCAACAAGCTAGGTGAAGGACGGCTTTCACACACACATATCTCTCAGAACTGAGCAGGTGGAGAGACGTTCGTTCATCTAGCACAACAGGAACGGGTTGTAGGAAGAAACTTTTACCCTGGATTCTCAGTCTGTTTCCTAGTGCCTGTTTAGAAGTTACTGCAGTTTTACACTGTAAAATCGGGTTGGAGCTCGTACTTCCCATATATATGTATGGAGTGGATTTTGCAACTGAAAAGAAACTTTGTGTTCCCAACAAGCTAGGTGAAGGACGGCTTTCATACACACTTATCTCTCAGAACTGAGCATGTGGAGAGAACGTTCGTTCATCTAGCACAAAGGGAACTGGTTGCAGGAAAATCTTTTACTCTGGTTTCTCAGTCTGTTTCCTAGTGCCGGTTTCAAGTTACTGCAGTTTTCACTGTAAAACCGAGTTGGAGCTAGTACCTCCCCATATATATGTATGGAGTGGAGTTTTGCAAGTGAAAAGAAACTTTGTGTTCCCAACAAGCTAGGTGAAGACGGCTTTCACACACACTTATCTCTCAGAATTTGAGCATGTGGAGAGACGTTCGTTCATCTAGCAAAAAGGGAATGGTTTGCATTATAAACTATTACTCTGGTATCTCTGTCTGTTTCCTAGTGCCGGCTTGAATTTCCTGCAGTTTTCACTGTAAAACAGAATAGGAGCTCGAACCTCCCCATATATATGTATGGAGTGGAGTTTGCAACTGAAAAAACCTTTGTGTTCCCAACAAGCTAGGTGAGGGACAGCTTTCACACACACATCTCTCAAAACTGAGCATGTGGAGAGACGTTCGTTCATCTAGAACAAAAGAACGAGTTGCAGGGGAAACTTTTACTCTGGTTTCTCAGTCTGTTTCCTAGTGCCGGTTTGAACTTCCTGCAGTTTTCACTGTAAAACAGTGTTGGAGCTAGTACCTCCCCATATATATATATTGAGTGGGGTTTGCTAGTGAAAAGAAACTTTGTGTTCCCAACAAGCTAGGTGAAGGACGGCTTTCAGACACACTTATCTCTCAGAACTGAGCATGTGGAGAGAGTTTCGTTCATCTAGCACAAAGGGAACGGGTTGCAGGAGAAACCTTTACTCTGGTATGTCTGTATATTCCTAGTGCCGGTTTGAAGTTCCTGCATTTTTCACTGTAAAGCAGAATTGGAACTCGTACCTCCCCATATATATGTATGTAGTGGAGTGTGCAAGTGAAAAGAAACTTTGTGTTCCCAACAAGCTAAGTGAAGGACGGATTTCACACACAATTTTCTCTGAGAACTGAGCATGTGGAGAGATGTTCGTTCATCTAGCACAAAAAGAACGGGTTGCAGGAGAAACTTTTACCCTGGATTCTCAGTCTGTTTACTAGTGGTGATTTGTAGTTACTGTAGTTTTCACTGTAAAACCGAGTTTGAGCTATTACCTCCCCATATATATGTATGGATTGGAGTTTGCAAGTGAAAAGAAACTTTGTGTTCCCAACAAGCTAGGTGAAGGACGGCTTTCACACACACTTATCTCTCAGATTTGAGCATTTGGAGAGACGTTCGTTCATCTAGCAAAAAGGGAATGGTTTGCATTATAAACTATTACTCTGGTATCTCTGTCTGTTTCCTAGTGCCGGCTTGAATTTCCTGCAGTTTTCACTGTAAAAGAGAATAGGAGCTCGAACCTCCCCATATATATGTATGGAGTGGAGTTTGCAACTGAAAAGAAACTTTGTGTTTCCAACAAGCTAGGTGAAGAACGGCTTTCATACACACTTATCTCTGAGAACTGAGCATGTGGAGAGACGTTCGTTCATCTAGCACAAAAGGAACGGGTTGCAGGAGAAACTATTACCCTGGATTCTCAGTCTGTTTCCTAGTGGTGTTTTGAAGTTACTGCAGTTTTCACTGTAAAAACGAGTTGGAGTTCGTACCTCCCCATATATATGTATGGAGTGGATTTTGCAACTGAAAAGAAAATTTGTGTTCCCAACAAGCTATGTGAAGGACGGCTTTCACACACACTTATCTCTCAGAAGTGAGCATGTGGAGAGACTTTCGTTCATCTAGCACAAAGGGAACGGTTTGCAGGGGAAACTTTTACTGTGGTATCTCTGTCTGTTTCCTAGTGCCGGTTTGAAGTTCCTGCAGTTTTCACTGTAAAAGAGAATTGGAGCTCGTACCTCCCCATATATATGTATGGAGTGGAATTTGCAACTGAAGAAGAAACTTTGTGTTCCCAACAAGCTATTTGAAGGACGGCTTTCACACACACATATCTCTCAGAACTGAGCAGGTGGAAAGACGTTCGTTCATCTAGCACAACAGGAACGGGTTGTAGAAGAAACTTTTACCCTTGATTCTCAGTCTGTTTCCTAGTGCTGTTTAGAAGTTACTGCAGTTTACACTGTAAAATCGGGTTGGAGCTCGTACTTTCCCATATAAATGTATGGAGTGGATTTTGCAACTGAAAAGAAACTTTGTGTTCCCAACAAGCTAGGTGAAGGACGGCTTTCATACACACTTATCTCTCAGAACTTAGCATGTGGAGAAACGTTCGTTCATCAAGCACAAATGGAACTGGTTGCAGGAAAATCTTTTACTCTGGTTTCTCAGTCTGTTTCCTAATGCCGGTTTCAAGTTACTGCAGTTTTCACAGTAAAACCGAGTTTGAGCTAGTACCTCCCCATATATATGTATGGAGTGGAGTTTGCAAGTGAAAAGAAACTTTGTGTTCCCAACAAGCTAGGTGAAAGACGGCTTTCACACACACTTATCTCTCAGATTTGAGCATTTGGAGAGACGTTCGTTCATCTAGCAAAAAGGGAATGGTTTGCATTATAAACTATTACTCTGGTATCTCTGTCTGTTTCCTAGTGCCGGCTTGAATTTCCTGCAGTTTTCACTGTAAAACAGAATAGGAGCTCGAACCTCCCCATATATATGTATGGAGTGGAGTTTGCAACTGAAAAGAAACTTTGTGTTTCCAACAAGCTAGGTGAAGAACGGCTTTCATACACACTTATCTCTGAGAACTGAGCATGTGGAGAGACGTTCGTTCATCTAGCACAAAAGGAACGGGTTGCAGGAGAAACTATTACCCTGGATTCTCAGTCTGTTTCCTACTGGTGGTTTGAAGTTACTGCAGTTTTCACTGTAAAATCGGGTTGGAGCTCGTACTTTCCCATATAAATGTATGGAGTGGATTTTGCAACTGAAAAGAAACTTTGTGTTCCCAACAAGCTAGGTGAAGGACGGCTTTCACACACACTTATCTCTCAGAACTGAGCATGTGGAGAGACGTTCGTTCATCTAGCACAACAGGAACGGGTTGCAGGAGAAACTTTTACCCTGGATTCTCAGTCTGTTTCCTACTGCCAGTTTGAAGTTCCTACAATTTTCACTGTAAACCCGCGTTGGAGCTAGTATCTCCCCATATATATGTATGGTGTGGAGTTTGCAACTGAAAAGAAACTTTGTGTTCCCAACAAGATATGTGAAGGACGGCTTTCACACAAACTTATCTCTCAGAACTTCGCATGTGGAGAGACTTTCGTTCATCTAGCACAAAAGGAACTGGTTGCAGGAGAAACTTTTACTCTGGATTCTCAGTCTGTTTCCTAGTGCCGGTTTGAAGTTCCTGCAATTTTCACTGTAAAACCGTTTTGGAGCTCGTACCTCCCTTTATATATTTATGGATTGGATTTTGCAACTGAAAAGAAACTTTGTGTTCCCAACAAGCTATGTGAAGGACGGCTTTCACACACACTTATCCCTCAGAACTGAGCATGTGAAGAGACGTTCGTTCATCTAGCACAAAGGGAACGGGTTGCAGGAGAAAATTTTACTCTGGTTTCTCAGTCTGTTTCCTTTTGCCGGTTTGAAGTTCCTGCAGTTTTCACTGTAAAACCGAGTTGGAGGCGTACATCCCCATATATATGTATGAATGCAGTTTGCAGCTGAAAAGAAACTTTGAGATTCCAACAAGGTAGGTGAAGGACGGCTTTCACACAGACTTATCTCTCAGAAATGAGCATGTGGAGAGACGTTCGTTCATCTAGCAGAAAGGGAACGGGTCGCAGGAGTAACTTTTTCTCTGGTATATCTGTCTGTTTCCTAGTGCCGGATTGAAGTTCCTGCAGTTTTCACTGTAAAACAGAATTGGAGCTCGTACCTCCCCATATATATGTATGGAGTGAAGTTTGCAACTGAAAAGAATCTTTGTGTTCCCAACAAGCTAGGTGAATAATGGCTTTCACCCACACTTATCTCTCAGAAGTGAGAATGTGGAGAGACGTTCGTTCATCTAGCACAAAGGGAACAAGTTGCAGGAGAAACATTTACTGTGGTTTCTCAGTCTGTTTCCTAGGGCCGGTTTGAAGTTCCTACATTTTTCACTGTAAAACCGAGTTGGAGCTAGTATTTTCCCATATAGACATATGGTGTGGAGTTTGCAACTGAAAAGAAATTTTGTGTTCCCAACAAGCTAGGTGAAGGACAGCTTTCACACACACATCTCTCAGAACTCAGCATGTGGAGTGACGTTCGTTCATCTAGCACAAAGACAACGGTTTGCAGGAGAAACTTTTACTCTGGTTTCTCATTCTGTTTCCTAGTGCCGGTTTGAAGTTCCTGCAGTTTTCAATGTAAAACCGAGTTGGAGCTCGTACCTCCCCATATATATGTATGGAGTGGAGTTTGCAACTGAAAAGATACTTTGTGTTCCCAACAATCTAGTTGAAGGACGACTTTCACACACACTTATCTCTCAGACCTGAGCATGTGGACAGACGTTCGTTCATGTAGCACAAAGGGAACGGGTGGCTGGAGAAACTTTTACTCTTGTTTCTCAGTCTGTTTCCTAGTGCCGGTTTGAAGTTACTGCAGTTTTCACTTTAAAACCGATTTGGAGCTCGTACCACCCCATATATATGTATGGAGTGGGGTTTGCAACTGAAAAGAATCTTTGTGGTCCCAACAAGCTAGGTGAAGGACGGCTTTCACACACACTTATCTCTCAGAAATGAGCATGTGGAGAGACGTTCGTTCATCTAGCACAAAGGGAACAGGTTGCAGGAGAAACTTTTACTCTTGTTTCTCAGTCTGTTTCCTAGTGCCGGTTTGAATTTCCTGCAGTTTTCACTGTAAAACCGCGTTGGAGCTAGTAATTCCCCATATATATGTATGGTGTGGAGTTTGCAACTGAAAAGAACCTTTGTGTTCCCAACAAGCTAGGTGAGGGACAGCTTTCACACACACATCTCTCAAAACTGAGCATGTGGAGAGACGTTCGTTCATTCTAGAACAAAGAACGGGTTGCAGGAGAAACTTTTACTCTGGTTTCTCAGTCTGTTTCCTAGTGCCGGTTTGAACTTCCTGCAGTTTTCACTGTAAAACTAGTGTTGGAGCTAGTACCTCCCCATATATATATATGGAGTGGAGTTTGCTAGTGAAAAGAAACTTTGTGTTCCCAACAAGCTAGGTGAAGGACGGCTTTCACACACACTTATCTCTCAGAACTGAGCATGTGGAGAGACTTTCGTTCATCTAGCACAAAGGGAACGGGTTGCAGGAGAAACTTTTACTCTTGTTTCTCAGTCTGTTTCCTAGTGCCGGTTTGAATTTCCTGCAGTTTTCACTGTAAAACCGCGTTGGAGCTAGTAATTCCCCATATATATGTATGGTGTGGAGTTTGCAACTGAAAAGAACATTTGTGTTCCCAACAAGCTAGGTGAGGGACAGCTTTCACACACACATCTCTCAAAACTGAGCATGTGGAGAGACGTTCGTTCATCTAGAACAAAAGAACGGGTTGCAGGGGAAACTTTTACTCTGGTTCTCAGTCTGTTTCCTAGTGCCGGTTTGAACTTCCTGCAGTTTTCACTGTAAAACAGTGTTGGAGCTAGTACCTCCCCATATATATATATGGAGTGGAGTTTGCTAGTGAAAAGAAACTTTGTGTTCCCAACAAGCTAGGTGAAGGACGGCTTTCACACACACTTATCTCTCAGAACAGAGCATGTGGAGAGACTTTCGTTCATCTAGCACAAAGGGAACGGGTTGCAGGAGAAACTTTTACTCTGGTATCTCTGTATTTTCCTAGTGCCGGTTTGAACTTCCTGCATTTTTCACTGTAAAGCAGAATTGGAGCTCGTACCTCCCCATATATATGTATGTAGTGGAGTGTGCAAGTGAAAAGAAACTTTGTGTTCCCAACAAGCTAGGTGAAGGACGGATTTCACACACAATTTTCTCTGAGAACTGAGCATGTGGAGAGACGTTCGTTCATCTAGCACAAAAGGAACGGGTTGCAGGAGAAACTTTTACCCTGGATTCTCAGTCTGTTTACTAGTGGTGGTTTGTAGTTACTGTAGTTTTCACTGTAAAACCGGCTTGGAGCTCGTACCTCCCCATATATATGTATGGAGTGGATTTTGCAACTGAAAAGAAACTTTGTGTTCCCAACAAGCTAGGTGAAGGACGGCTTTCACACACACTTATCTCTCAGATTTGAGCATGTGGAGAGACGTTCGTTCATCTAGCAAAAAGGGAATGGTTTGCATTATAAACTATTACTCTGGTATCTCTGTCTGTTTCCTAGTGCCGGCTTGAATTTCCTCCAGTTTTCACTGTAAAACAGAATAGGAGCTCGAACCTCCCCATATATATGTATGGAGTGGAGTTTGCAACTGAAAAGAAACTTTGTGTTCCCAACAAGCTAGGTGAAGAACGGCTTTCATACACACATATCTCTGAGAACTGAGCATGTGGAGAGACGTTCGTTCATCTAGCACAAAAGGAACGGGTTGCAGGAGAAACTATTACCCTGGATTCTCAGTCTGTTTCCTACTGGTGGTTTGAAGTTACTGCAGTTTTCACTGTAAAAACGAGTTGGAGTTCGTACCTCCCCATATATATGAATGGAGTGGATTTTGCAACTGAAAAGAAAATTTGTGTTCCCAACAAGCTAGGTGAAGGACGGCTTTCACACACACTTATCTCTCAGAAGTGAGCATGTGGAGAGACTTTCGTTCATCTACCACAAAGGGAACGGTTTGCAGGGGAAACTTTTACTGTGGTATCTCTGTCTGTTTCCTAGTGCCGGTTTGAAGTTCCTGCAGTTTTCACTGTAAAACAGAATTGGAGCTCGTACCTCCCCATATATATGTATGGAGTGGAGTGTGCAAGTGAATAGAAACTTTGTGTTCCCAACAAGCTAGGTGAAGGACGGCTTTCACACACACTTATCTCTGAGAACTGAGCATGTGGAGAGACGTTCGTTCATCTAGCACAAAAGGAACGGGTTGCAGGAGAAACTTTTACCCTGGATTCTCAGTCTGTTTCCTAGTGCCGGTTTGAAGTTCCTGCAGTTTTCACTGTAAAACCAAATTGGGGCTCTTATCTCCCCATATATATGTATGGAGTGGAGTTTGCAACTGAAAAGAAACTTTGTGTTCCCAACAAGCTATGTGAAGGAGGGCTTTCACACACACTTATCTCTCAGAACTGAGCAGGTGGAAAGACGTTCGTTCATCTAGCACAACAGGAACGGGTTGTAGGAGAAACTTTTACCCTGGATTCTCAGTCTGTTTCCTAATGCCGGTTTCAAGTTACTGCAGTTTTCACTGTAAAAGCGAGTTGGAGCTCGTACCTCCCCGTATATATGTATGGAGTGGTGTTTGCAAATGAAAAGGAACTTTGTGTTCCCAACAAGCTAGGTGAAGGACGGCTTTCACACACACTTATCTCTCAGAACTGAGCATGTGGAGAAACCTTCGTTTATCTAGCACAACAGGAACGGGTTGTAACAGAAACTTTTACCCTGGATTCTCAGTCTGTTTCCTAGTGCTGTTTTGAAGTTACTGCAGTTTTCACTGTAAAATCGGGTTGGAGCTCGTACTTTCCCATATAAATGTATGGAGTGGATTTTGCAACTGAAAAGAAACTTTGTGTTCCCAACAATCTAGGTGAAGGACGGCTTTCACACACACTTATCTCTCAGAACTGAGCATGTGGAGAGACGTTCGTTCATCTAGAACAAAAGGAATGGGTTGCAGGAGAAACTTTTACCCTGGATTCTCAGTCTGTTTTCTAGTGGTGGTTTGAAGTTACTGCAGTTTTCACTGTAAAACCGAGTTGGAGCTCGTACTTCCCATATATATGTATGGAGTGGAGTTTGCAAATGAAAAGAAACTTTGTGTTCCCAACAAGCTAGATGAAGGACGGCTTTCACACACACTTATCTCTCAGAACTGAGCAGGTGGAAAGACGTTCGTTCATCTAGCACAACAGGAACGGGTTGCAGGAGAAACTTTTACCCTGGATTCTCAGTCTGTTTCCTAGTGCCGGTTTGAAGTTCCTACAATTTTCACTGTAAACCCGCGTTGGAGCTAGTATCTCCCCATATATATGTATGGTGTGGAGTTTACAACGGAAAAGAAACTTTGTGTTCCCAACAAGATATGTGAAGGACGGCTTTCACACAAACTTATCTCTCAGAACTTCGCATGTGGAGAGACGATCGTTCATCTAGCACAAAGGGAACTGGTTGCAGGAGAAACTTTTACTCTGGATTCTCAATCTGTTTCCTAGTGCCGGTTTGAAGTTCCTGCATTTTTCACTGTAAAACCGTTTTGGAGCTCGTACCTCCCTTTATATATTTATGGATTGGATTTTGCAACTGAAAAGAAACTTTGTGTTCCCATCAAGCTAGGTGAAGGACGGCTTTCACACACACTTATCCCTCAGAACTGAGCATGTGGAGAGACGTTCGTTCATCTAGCACAAAGGGAACGGGTTGCAGGAGAAAATTTTACACTGGTTTCTCAGTCTGTTTCCTTTTGCCGGTTTGAAGTTCCTGCAGTTTTCACTGTAAAACCGAGTTGGAGGCGTACATCCCCATATATATGTATGGAATGCAGTTTGCAACTGAAAAGAAACTTTGTGTTTCCAAAAAGGTAGGTGAAGGACGGCTTTCACACACACTTATCTCTCAGAAATGAGCATGTGGAGAGACGTTCGTTCATCTAGCAGAAAGGGAACGGGTCGCAGGTGTAACTTTTTCTCTGGTATATCTGTCTGTTTCCTAGTGCCGGATTGAAGTTCCTGCAGTTTTCACTGTAAAATAGAATTGGAGCTTGTACCTCCCCATATATATGTATGGAGTGAATTTTGCAACTGAAAAGATTCTTTGTTTTCCCAACAAGCTAGGTGAATAATGGCTTTCACCCACACATATCTCTCAGAAGTGAGTATGTGGAGAGACGTTCGTTCATCTAGCACAAAGGGAACAAGTTGCAGGAGAAACATTTACTGTGGTTTCTCAGTCTGTTTCCTAGTGCCGGTTTGAAGTTCCTACAGTTTTCACTGTCAAACAGAGTTAGAGCTAGTATTTTCCCATATAGATATATGGTGTGGAGTTTGCAACTGAAATGAAATTTTGTGTTCCCAACAAGCTAGGTGAAGGACAGCTTTCACACACACATCCCTCAGAACTCAGCATGTGGAGTGACGTTCGTTCATCTAGCACAAAGACAACGGTTTGCAGGAGAAACTTTTACTCTGGTTTCTCAGTCTGTTTCCTAGTGCCGGTTTGAAGTTCCTGCAGTTTTCAATGTAAAACCGAGTTGGAGCTCGTACATCCCCATATATATGTATGGAGTGGAGTTTGCAACTGAAAAGATACTTTGTGTTCCCAACAATCTAGTTGAAGGACGGCTTTCACACACACTTATCTCTCAGACCTGAGCATGTGGACAGACGTTCGTTCATGTAGCACAAAGGGAACGGGTGGCTGGAGAAACTTTTACTCTTGTTTCTCAGTCTGTTTCCTAGTGCCGGTTTGAAGTTACTGCAGTTTTCACTGTAAAACCGATTTGGAGCTCGTACCACCCCATATATATGTATGGAGTGGGGTTTGCAACTGAAAAGAAACTTTGTGTTCCCAACAAGCTATGTGAAGGAAGGCTTTCACACACACTTATCTCTCAGAACTGAGCAGGTGGAAAGACTTTCGTTCATCTAGCACAACAGGAATGGGTTGTAGGAGAAACTATTACCCTGGATTCTCAGTCTGTTTCCTAATGCCGGTTTCAAGTTACTGCAGTTTTCACTGTAAAAGCATGTTGGAACTCGTACATCCCCGTATATATGTATGGAGTGGAGTTTGCAAATGAAAAGGAACTTTGTGTTCCCAACAAGCTAGGTGAAGGACGGCTTTGACACACACTTATCTCTCAGAACTGAGCAGGTGGAAAGACGTTCGTTCATCTAGCACAACAGGAACGGGTTGTAGGAGAAACTTTTACCCTGGATTCTCAGTCTGTTTCCTAGTGCTGTTTGAAGTTACTGCAGTTTTCACTGTAAAATCGGGTTGGAGCTCGTACTTTCCCATATAATGTATGGAGTGGATTTTGCAACTGAAAAGAAACTTTGTGTTCCCAACAAGCTAGGTGAAGGACGGCTTTCACACACGCTTATCTCTCAGAACTGAGCATGTGGAGAGACGTTCGTTCATCTAGCACAAAAGGAATGGGTTGCAGGAGAAACTTTTACCCTGGATTCTCAGTCTGTTTCCTAGAGGTGGTTTGAAGTTACTGCAGTTTTCACTGTAAAACCGAGTTGGAGCTCGTACTTCCCATATATATGTATGGAGTGGAGTTTGCAAATGAAAAGGAACTTCGTGTTCCCAACAAGCTAGATGAAGGAAGGCTTTCACACACACTTATCTCTCAGAAATGAGCAGGTGGAAAGACGTTCGTTCATCTAGCACAACAGGAACGGGTTGCAGGAGAAACTTTTACCCTGGAATCTCAGTCTGTTTCCTAGTGCTGTTTTGAAGTTGCTGCAGTTTTCACTGTAAAATCGGGTTGGAGCTCGTACTTTCCCATATAAATGTATGGAGTGGATTTTGCAACTGAAAAGAAACTTTGTGTTCCCAACAAGCTAGATGAAGTACGGCTTTCACACACACTTATCTCTCAGAACTGAGCATGTGGAGAGACGTTCGTTCATCAAGCACAAAGGGAACTGGTTGCAGGATAATCTTTTACTCTGGTTTCTCAGTCTGTTTCCTAATGCCGGTTTCAAGTTACTGCAGTTTTCACTGTAAATGCGAGTTGGAGCTCGTACCTCCCCGTATATATGTATGGAGTGGAGTTTGCTTCTAAAAGAAACTTTGTGTTCCCAACAAGCTAGGTGAAGGACGGCTTTCACTCACACTTATCTCTCAGAACTGAGCGTGTGGAGAGACGTTCGTTCATCAAACACAAAGGGAACGTTTTGCAGGAGAAACTTTACTCTGGTTTTTCAGTCTGTTTCCTAGTGCCGGTTTGTAGTTCCTGCATTTTTCACTGTAAAACCGAGTTGGAGCTCGAACCTCCCCATATATAAATATGGAGTTGAGTTTGTAACTGAAAAGAAACTTTGTGTTCCCAACAAGCTAGGTGAAGGACGGCTTTCACACACACTTATCTCTCAGAACTCAGCATGTGGAGAGACGTTCGTTCATGTAGCACAAAGGGAACAGGTTGCAGGAGAAACTTTTACTCTTGTTTCTCAGTCTGTTTCCCTGTGCCGGTTTGAAATTCCTGAAGTTTTCACTGTAAATCCGAGTTGGAGGCGTACATCCCCATATATATGTATGGAAGTGGCAGTTTGCAACTGAAAAGAAACTTTGAGTTTCCCAACAAGGCTAGGTGAAGGACGGCTTTCACACACACTTATCTCTCAGAAATGAGCATGTGGAGAGACGTTCGTTCATCTAGCAGAAAGGGAACGGGTTCGCAGGAGTAACTTTTACTCTGGTATATCTGTCTGTTTCCTAGTGCCGGATTGAAGTTCCTGCAGTTTTCACTGTAAAACAGAATTGGAGCTCGTACCTCCCCATATATATGTATGCAGTGGAGTTTGCAACTGAAAAGAAACTTCGTGTTCCCAACAAGCTAGGTGAAGGACGGCATTCACACACAATTATCTCTGAGAATCTGAGCATGTGGAGAGACGTTCTTTCATCTAACACAAAAGGAACGGGTTGCAGGAGAAACTTTTACCCTGAATTCTCAGTCTGTTTCCTTGTGGTGGTTTGAAGTTACTGCAGTTTTCACTGTTAAAACGGCTTGGAGCTCGTACCTCCCCATATATATGTATGGAGTGAATTTTGCAACTGAAAAGAATCTTTGTGTTCCCAACAAGCTAGGTGAATAATGGCTTTCACCCACACTTATCTCTCAGAAGTGAGAATGTGGAGAGACGTTCGTTCATCTAGCACAAAGGGAACAAGTTGCAGGAGAAACATTTACTGTGGTTTCTCAGTCTGTTTCCTAGTGCCGGTTTGAAGTTCCTACAGTTTTCACTGTAAAACCGAGTTGGAGCTAGTATTTTCCCATATAGATATATGGTGTGGAGTTTGCAACTGAAAAGAAATTTTGTGTTCCCAACAAGCTAGGTGAAGGACAGCTTTCACACACACATCTCTCAGAACTCAGCATGTGGAGAGACGTTCGTTCATCTAGCACAAAGACAACGGTTTGCAGGAGAAACTTTTACTCTGGTTTCTCAGTCTATTTCCTTGTGCCGGTTTGAAGTTCCTGCAGTTTTCAATGTAAAACCGAGTTGGAGCTCGTACCTCCCCATATATATGTATGGACTGGAGTTTGCAACTGAAAAGATAATTTGTATTCCCAACAATCTAGTTGAAGGACGGCTTTCACACACACTTATCTCTCAGACCTGAGCATGTGGACAGACGTTTGTTCAAGTAGCACAAAGGGAACGGGTGGCTGGATAAACTTTTACTCTTGTTTCTCAGTCTGTTTCCTAGTGCCGGTTTGAAGTTACTGCAGTTTTCACTGTAAAACCGATTTGGAGCTCGTACCACCCCATATATACGTATGGAGTGGGGTTTGTAACTGAAAAGAATCTTTGTGGTCCCAACAAGCTACGTGAAGGACGGCTTTCACACACACTTTCATCTCAGAAATGAGCATGTGGAGAGACGTTCTTTCATCTAGCACAAAGGGAACAGGTTGCAGGAGAAACTTTTACTCTTGTTTCTCAGTCTGTTTCCTAGTGCCGGTTTGAATTTCCTGCAGTTTTCACTGTAAAACCGCGTTGGAGCTAGTAATTCCCCATATATATGTATGGTGTGGAGTTTGCAACTGAAAAGAACCTTTGTGTTCCCAACAAGCTAGGTGAGGGACAGCTTTCACACACACATCTCTCAAAACTGAGCATGTGGAGAGACGTTCGTTCATCTAGAAAAAAAGAACGGGTTGCAGGAGAAACTTTACTCTGGTTTCTCAGTCTGTTTCCTAGTGTCGGTTTGAACTTCCTGCAGTTGTCACTGTAAAACAGTGTTGGAGCTAGTACCTCCCCATATATATATATGGAGTGGAGTTTGCTAGTGAAAAGAAACTTTGTGTTCCCAACAAGCTAGGTGAAGTACGGCTTTCACACACACTTATCTCTCAGAACTGAGCATGTGGAGAGACGTTCGTTCATCTAGCAAAAAGGGAAAGGTTTGCATTATAAACTATTACTCTGGTATCTCTGTCTGTTTCCTAGTGCCGGCTTGAATTGCCTCCAGTTTTCACTGTAAAACACAATAGGTGCTCGAACCTCCCCATATATATGTATGGAGTGGATTTTGCAACTGAAAAGAAACTTTGTGTTCCCAACAAGCTAGGTGAAGGACGGCTTTCACACACACTTATCTCTCAGAACTGAGCATGTGGAGAGACGTTCGTTCATCTAGCACAAAAGGAACGGGTTGCAGGGGAAACTATTACCCTGGATTCTCAGTCTGTTTCCTAGTGGTGGTTTGAAGTTACTGCAGTTTACACTGTAAAAACGAGTTGGAGTTCGTACCTCCCCATATATATGTATGGAGTGGATTTTGCAACTGAAAAGAAATTTTGTGTTCCCAACAAGATAGGTGAAAGACGGCTTTCACACACAGTTATCTCTCAGAACTCAGCATGTGGAGAGACGTTAGTTCATCTAGCACAAAGGGAACAGGTTGCAGGAGAAAATTTTTCTCTTGTTTCTCAGTCTGTTTCCCTGTGCCTGTTTGAAGTTCCTGAAGATTTCACTGTAAATCCGAGTTGGATGCGTACATCCCCATATATATGTATGGAATGCAGTTTGCAACTGAAAAGAAACTTTGAGTTTCCAACAAGGTAGGTGAAGGACGGCTTTCACACACACTTATCTCTCAGAAATGAGCATGTGGAGAGACGTTCGTTCATCTAGCAGAAAGGGAACGGGTCGCAGGAGTAACTTTTACTCTGGTATATCTGTCTGTTTCCTAGTGCCGGATTGAAGTTCCTGCAGTTTTCACTGTAAAACAGAATTGGAGCTCGTACCTCCCCATATATATGTATGCAGTGGAGTTTCAACTGAAAAGAAACTTGGTGTTCCCAACAAGCTAGGTGAAGGACGGCATTCACACACAATTATCTCTGAGATCTGAGCATGTGGAGAGACGTTCTTTCATCTAACACAAAAGGAACGGGTTGCAGGAGAAACTTTTACCCTGAATTCTCAGTCTGTTTCCTTGTGGTGGTTTGAAGTTACTGCAGTTTTCACTGTTAAACCGGCTTGGAGCTCGTACCTCCCCATATATATGTATGGAGTGAATTTTGCAACTGAAAAGAATCTTTGTGTTCCCAACAAGCTAGGTGAATAATGGCTTTCACCCACACTTATCTCTCAGAAGTGAGAATGTGGAGAGACGTTCGTTCATCTAGTACAAAGGGAACAAGTTGCAGGAGAAACATTTACTGTGGTTTCTCAGTCTGTTTCCTAGTGCCGGTTTGAAGTTCCTGCAGTTTTCAATGTAAAACCGAGTTGGAGCTCGTACCTCCCCATATATATGTATGGAGTGGAGTTTGCAACTGAAAAGATAATTTGTATTCCCAACAATCTAGTTGAAGGACGGCTTTCACACACACTTATCTCTCAGACCTGAGCATGTGGAAAGACGTTCGTTCATCTAGCACAACAGGAACGGGTTGTAGGAGAAACTTTTACCCTGGATTCTCAGTCTGTTTCCTAGTGCTGTTTTGAAGTTACTGCAGTTTTCACTGTAAAATCGGGTTGGAGCTCGTACTTTCCCATATAAATGTATGGAGTGGATTTTGCAACTGAAAAGAAACTTTGTGTTCCCAACAAGCTAGGTGAAGGACGGCTTTCACACACACTTATCTCTCAGAACTGAGCATGTGGAGAGACGTTCGTTCATCTAGCACAAAAGGAATGGGTTGCAGGAGAAACTTTTACCCTGGATTCTCAGTCTGTTTCCTAGTGGTGGTTTGAAGTTACTGCAGTTTTCACTGTAAAACCGAGTTGGAGCTCGTACTTCCCATATATATGTATGGATTTGAGTTTGCAAATGAAAAGAAACTTTGTGTTCCCAAAAAGCTAGATGAAGGACGGCTTTCACACACACTTATCTCTCAGAACTGAGCAGGTGGAAAGACGTTCGTTCATCTAGCACAACAGGAACGGGTTGCAGGAGAAACTTTTACCCTGGATTCTCAGTCTGTTTCCTAGTGCTGTTTTGAAGTTACTGCAGTTTTCACTGTAAAATCGGGTTGGAGCTCGTACTTTCCCATATAAATGTATGGAGTGGATTTTGCAACTGAAAAGAAACTTTGTGTTCCCAACAAGCTAGATGAAGGACGGCTTTCACACACACTTATCTCTCAGAGCTGAGCATGTGGAGAGACGTTCGTTCATCAAGCAGAAAGGGAACTGGTTGCAGGATAAACTTTTACTCTGGTTTCTCAGTCTGTTTCCTAATGCCGGTTTCAAGTTACTGCAGTTTTCACTGAAAATGCGAGTTGGAGCTTGTACCACCCCATATATATGTATGGAGTGGAGTTTGCTTCTGAAAAGAAACTTTGTGTTCCAAACAAGCTAGATGAAGGACGGCTTTCACACACACTTATCTCTCAGAACTGAGCGTGTGGAGAGACGTTCGTTCATCAAGCACAAATGGAACGTTTTGCAGGAGAAACTTTACTCTGGTTTTTCAGTCTGTTTCCTAGTGCCGGTTTGTAGTTCCTGCATTTTTCACTGGAAAACCGAGTTGGAGCTCGTACCTCCCCATATATATGTATGGAGTGGAGTTTGCAACTGAAAAGATACTTTGTGTTCCCAACAATCTAGTTGAAGGACGGCTTTCACTCACACGTATCTCTCAGACCTGAGCATGTGGACAGACGTTCGTTCATGTAGCACAAATGGAACGGGTGGCTGGAGAAACTTTTACTCTTGTTTCTCAGTCTGTTTCCTAGTGCCGGTTTCAAGTTACTGCAGTTTTCACTGTAAATGCTAGTTGGAGCTCGTACCTCCCCGTATATATGTATGGAGTGGAGTTTGCTTCTGAAAAGAAACTTTGTGTTCCCAACAAGCTAGGTGAAGGACGGCTTTCACACACACTTATCTCTCAGAACTGAGCGTGTGGAGAGACGTTCGTTCATCTAGCACAAAGGGAACGTTTTGCAGGAGAAACTTTACTCTGGTTTTTCAGTCTGTTTCCTAGTGCCGGTTTGTAGTTCCTGCATTTTTCACTGTAAAACCGAGTTGGAGCTCGAACCTCCCCTTATATATATATGGAGTTGAGTTTGCAACTGAAAAGAAAGATTGTGTTCCCAACAAGCTAGGTGAAGGACGGCTTTCACACACACTTATCTCTCAGAAATCAGCATGTGGAGAGACGTTAGTTCATCTAGCACAAAGGGAACAGGTTGCAGGAGAAACTTTTTCTCTTGTTTCTCAGTCTGTTTCCCTGTGCCGGTTTGAAGTTCCTGCAGTTTTCACTGTAAAACCGAGTTGGAGCTCGTACTTCCCATATATATGTATGGTGTGGATGTTGCAAACTAAAAGAAACTTTGTGTTCCCAACAAGATAGGTGAAAGACGGCTTTCACACACAGTTATCTCTCAGAACTCAGCATGTGGAGAGACGTTAGTTCATCTAGCACAAAGGGAACAGGTTGCAGGAGAAAATTTTTCTCTTGTTTCTCAGTCTGTTTCCCTGTGCCTGTTTGAAGTTCCTGAAGATTTCACTGTAAATCCGAGTTGGATGCGTACATCCCCATATATATGTATGGAATGCAGTTTGCAACTGAAAAGAAACTTTGAGTTTCCAACAAGGTAGGTGAAGGACGGCTTTCACACACACTTATCTCTCAGAAATGAGCATGTGGAGAGACGTTCGTTCATCTAGCAAAAAGGGAACGGGTCGCAGGAGTAACTTTTACTCTGGTATATCTGTCTGTTTCCTAGTGCCGGATTGAAGTTCCTGCAGTTTTCACTGTAAAACAGAATTGGAGCTCGTACCTCCCCATATATATGTATGCAGTGGAGTTTCAACTGAAAAGAAACTTGGTGTTCCCAACAAGCTAGGTGAAGGAAGGCATTCACACACAATTATCTCTGATATCTGAGCATGTGGAGAGACGTTCTTTCATCTAACACAAAAGGAACGGGTTGCAGGAGAAACTTTTACCCTGAATTCTCAGTCTGTTTCCTTGTGGTGGTTTGAAGTTACTGCAGTTTTCACTGTTAAACCGGCTTGGAGCTCGTACCTCCCCATATATATGTATGGAGTGAATTTTGCAACTGAAAAGAATCTTTGTGTTCCCAACAAGCTAGGTGAATAATGGCTTTCACCCACACTTATCTCTCAGAAGTGAGAATGTGGAGAGACGTTCGTTCATCTAGTACAAAGGGAACAAGATGCAGGAGAAACATTTACTGTGGTTTCTCAGTCTGTTTCCTAGTGCCGGTTTGAAGTTCCTGCAGTTTTCAATGTAAAACCGAGTTGGAGCTCGTACCTCCCCATATATATGTATGGAGTGGAGTTTGCAACTGAAAAGATAATTTGTATTCCCAACAATCTAGTTGAAGGACGGCTTTCACACACACTTATCTCTCAGACCTGAGCATGTGGAAAGACGTTCGTTCATCTAGCACAACAGGAACGGGTTGTAGGAGAAACTTTTACCCTGGATTCTCAGTCTGTTTCCTAGTGCTGTTTTGAAGTTACTGCTGTTTTCACTGTAAAATCGGGTTGGAGCTCGTACTTTCCCATATAAATGTATGGAGTGGATTTTGCAACTGAAAAGAAACTTTGTGTTCCCAACAAGCTAGGTGAAGGACGGCTTTCACACACACTTATCTCTCAGAACTGAGCATGTGGAGAGACGTTCGTTCATCTAGCACAAAAAGAATGGGTTGCAGGAGAAACTTTTACCCTGGATTCTCAGTCTGTTTCCTAGTGGTGGTTTGAAGTTACTGCAGTTTTCACTGTAAAACCGAGTTGGAGCTCGTACTTCCCATATATATGTATGGATTTGAGTTTGCAAATGAAAAGAAACTTTGTGTTCCCAAAAAGCTAGATGAAGGACGGCTTTCACACACACTTATCTCTCAGAACTGAGCAGGTGGAAAGACGTTCGTTCATCTAGCACAACAGGAACGGGTTGCAGGAGAAACTTTTACCCTGGATTCTCAGTCTGTTTCCTAGTGCTGTTTTGAAGTTACTGCAGTTTTCACTGTAAAATCGGGTTGGAGCTCGTACTTTCCCATATAAATGTATGGAGTGGATTTTGCAACTGAAAAGAAACTTTGTGTTCCCAACAAGCTAGATGAAGGACGGCTTTCACACACACTTATCTCTCAGAGCTGAGCATGTGGAGAGACGTTCGTTCATCAAGCAGAAAGGGAACTGGTTGCAGGATAATCTTTTACTCTGGTTTCTCAGTCTGTTTCCTAATGCCGGTTTCAAGTTACTGCAGTTTTCACTGAAAATGCGAGTTGGAGCTTGTACCACCCCATATATATGTATGGAGTGGAGTTTGCTTCTGAAAAGAAACTTTGTGTTCCAAACAAGCTAGATGAAGGACGGCTTTCACACACACTTATCTCTCAGAACTGAGCGTGTGGAGAGACGTTCGTTCATCAAGCACAAATGGAACGTTTTGCAGGAGAAACTTTACTCTGGTTTTTCAGTCTGTTTCCTAGTGCCGGTTTGTAGTTCCTGCATTTTTCACTGGAAAACCGAGTTGGAGCTCGTACCTCCCCATATATATGTATGGAGTGGAATTTGCAACTGAAAAGATACTTTGTGTTCCCAACAATCTAGTTGAAGGACGGCTTTCACTCACACGTATCTCTCAGACCTGAGCATGTGGACAGACGTTCGTTCATGTAGCACAAATGGAACGGGTGGCTGGAGAAACTTTTACTCTTGTTTCTCAGTCTGTTTCCTAGTGCCGGTTTCAAGTTACTGCAGTTTTCACTGTAAATGCTAGTTGGAGCTCGTACCTCCCCGTATATATGTATGGAGTGGAGTTTGCTTCTGAAAAGAAACTTTGTGTTCCCAACAAGCTAGGTGAAGGACGGCTTTCACACACACTTATCTCTCAGAACTGAGCGTGTGGAGAGACGTTCGTTCATCTAGCACAAAGGGAACGTTTTGCAGGAGAAACTTTACTCTGGTTTTTCAGTCTGTTTCCTAGTGCCGGTTTGTAGTTCCTGCATTTTTCACTGTAAAACCGAGTTGGAGCTCGAACCTCCCCTTATATATATATGGAGTTGAGTTTGCAACTGAAAAGAAAGATTGTGTTCCCAACAAGCTAGGTGAAGGACGGCTTTCACACACACTTATCTCTCAGAAATCAGCATGTGGAGAGACGTTAGTTCATCTAGCACAAAGGGAACAGGTTGCAGGAGAAACTTTTTCTCTTGTTTCTCAGTCTGTTTCCCTGTGCCGGTTTGAAGTTCCTGCAGTTTTCACTGTAAAACCGAGTTGGAGCTCGTACTTCCCATATATATGTATGGTGTGGATGTTGCAAACTAAAAGAAACTTTGTGTTCCCAACAAGCTAGATGAAGGACGGCTTTCACACACACTTATCTCTCAGAACGGAGCATGTGGAGAGACGTTCGTTCATCTAGCACAAAGGGAAAGGGTTGCAGGAGAAACTTTTACTCTGGTATATCTGTCTGTTTCCTAGTGCCTTTTTTAAGTTCCTACAGTTTTCACTATAAACCAGAATTGGAGCTCGTACCTCCCCATATATATGTATGCAGTGGTGTTTCACCTGAAAAGAAACTTTGTTTTCCCAACAAGCTAGGTGTAGGACTGCTTTCACACACAATTATCTCTGATAACTGAGCATGTGGACAGACGTTCGTTCATCTAACAAAAAAGGAACGGTTTGCAGGAGAAACTTTTACCCTGGAATCTCAGTCTGTTTCCTAGTGGTGGTTTGAAGTTACTGCAGTTTTCACTGTAAAACAGGCTTCGAGCTCGTACCTCCCCATATATATGTATGGAGTGGATTTTGCAACTGAAAAGGAACTTTGTGTTCCTAACAAGCTAGGTGAAGGATGGCTTTCACACACACTTATCTCTCAGAGGTGAGAATGTGGAGAGACGTTCGTTCATCTAGCACAAAGGGAACAAGCTGCAGGAGAAACATTTACTGTGTTTTCTCAGTCTGTTTCCTAGTGCCGGTTTGAAGTTCCTACAATTTTCACTGTAAAACCGCGTTGGAGCTTGTACTTTCCCATATGTATATATGGTGTGGAGTTTGCAACTGAAAAGAAATTTTGTGTTCCCAACAAGCTAGGTGAAGGACGGCTTTCACACACAATTATCTCTGAGAACTGAGCATGTGGAGAGACTTTCGTTCATCTAGCACTAAAGGAACGGTTTGCAGGAGTAAATTTTACCCTGGATTCTCAGTCTGTTTCCTATTGTCGGCTTGAAGTTCCTGCAGTTTTCATTGTAAAACAGAATTGGATCTCGTACTTCCCCATATATATGTATGGAGTGGAGTTTGCAACTGAAAAGAAACTTTCTGTTCCCAACAAGCTATGTGAAGGACGGCTTTCACACACACTTATCTCTCAGAACTGAGAATGTGGAGAGAAGTTCGTTCATCTAGAACAAAGGGAACGGTTTGCAGGTGAAACTTTTACTCTGGTTTCTCAGTCTGTTTCCTAGTGCCGGTTTGAAGTTCCTGCAGTTTTCACTGTAAATCCTATTTGGAGTCCTATCTCCCCATATATATGTATGGAGTGGAGTTTGCAACTGAAAAGAAACTTTGTGTTCCCAACAAGCTAGGTGAAGGACGGCTTTCACACACACTTATCTCTCAGAAGTGAGCATGTGGAGAGACGTTCGTTCATCTAGCACAAAGGGAATGGGTTGCAGGAGAAACTTTTACTCTGGTATCTCTGTCTCTTTCCTAGTACTGGTTTGAAGATCCTGCAGTTTTCACTGTAAAACAGAATTGGAGCTCGTACCTCCCCATATGTATGTATGGAGTGGAGTTTGCAACTGAAAAGAAACTTTGTGTTCCCAACAAGCTAGGTGAAGGACGGCTTTCACACACACTTATCTATCAGAACTGAGCATGTGGAGGGACATTCGTTCATCTAGCACAAAGGGAACGGGTTTCAGGGGAAACTTTTACTGTGGTTTCTCAGTCTGTTTCCTAGTGCCGGTTTGAAGTTCATAGAATTTTCACTGTAAAACCGCGTTGGAGCTAGTACCTCCCCATATATATGTATGGTGTGGAGTTTGCAACTGAAAAGAAAATTTTTGTTCCCAACAAGCTAGGTGAAGGACAGTTTTCACACACTCATCTCTCAGAAATGAGCATGTGGAGATAAGTTCGTTCATCTAGCACAAAAGAACGGGTTGCAGGAGAAATTTTTACTCTGGTTTCTCAGTCTGTTTCCTATTGCCTGTTTGTAGTTCCTGCAGTTTTCACTGTAAAATCGTGTTGGAGCTAGTACCTCCCAATATATATGTATGGAGTTGAGTTTTCAACTGAAAAGAAACTTTGTGTTCCCAACAAGCTAGGTGAAGGACGGCTTTCACACACAATTATCTCTCAGAATTGAGCATGGGGAGAGACGTTCGTTCATCTAGCTCAAAGAGAACGGGTTGCAGGAGAAACTTTTACTCTGGTATCTCTGTCTGTTTCCTAGTGCCGGTTTGAATTTCCTGCAGTTTTCACTGTAAAACAGAATTGGAGCTCGTACCTCCCCATATGTATGTATGGAGTGTAGTTTGCAAGTGAAAAGAAATTATGTGTTCCCAGCAAGCTATGTGAAGGACGGCTTTCACACACACTTATCCCTCAGAACTGAGCATGTGGAGAGACGTTCGTTCATCTAGCACAAAGGGAACGGGTTGCAGGAGAAAATTTTACTCTGGTTTCTCATTCTGTTTCCTTTTGCCGGTTTGAATTTCCTGCAGTTTTAACTGTAAAACCGAGTTGGATTCGTACTTCCCCATATATGTGTATGGAGTGGAGTTTGGAACTGAAATGAAACTTTGGGTTCCCAACAAGATAGTGGAAGTACGGCTTTCACACACACTTATCTCTCAGAACTGAGCATGTGGAGAGAATTTCGTTCATCTAGCACATAGGGAACAGGTTGCATGAGAAACTTTTACTCTTGTTTCTCAGTCTGTTTCCTAGTGCCGATTTGAAGTTCCTGAAGTTTCCACTTTAAAACGAGTTGGAGTCCTACCTCCCCATATATATGTATGGAGTGGAGTTTGCAACTGAAAAGAAACTTTGTGTTCCCAACAAGCTAGGTGAAGGACGGCTTTCAAACACACTTATCTCTGAGAACTGAGCATGTGGAGAGACTTTCGTTCATCTAGCACATAGGGAACAGGTTGCAGGAGCAACTATTACTCTTGTTTCTCAGTCTGTTTCCTAGTGCCGGTTTCAAGTTCCTGCAGTTTTCACTGTAAAACTGAATTGGAGCTCGTACTTCCCCATATATATGTATGGAGAGGAGTTTGCAAATGAAAAGAAACTTTGTGTTCCCAACAAGCTAGGTGAAGGACGGCTTTCACACACAAATATCTCTGAGAACTGAGCATGTGGAGAGACGTTCATTCATCTAGCACAAAGGAAACGGGATGCAGGGGAAACTTTTTACTCTGGTATTTCTGTCTGTTTCCTAGTGCCGGTTTGAATTTCCTGCAGTTTTCACTGTAAAACAGAATTGGAGCTCGAACATCCCCATATATATGTATGGAGTGGATTTTGCAACTGAAAAGAAACTATGTGTTCCCAACAAGCTCGGTGAAGGACGGTTTTCACACACACTTTTCTCTCAGAATTTAACATGTGGAGAGATGTTCGTTCATCTAGCACAAAGGGAACAGGTTGCAGGAGAAACTTTTACTCTTGTTTCTCAGTCTGTTTCCTAGTGCCGGTTTGATGTTCCTGCAGTTTTCACTGTAAAACTGCGTTGGAGCTTGTAACTCCCCATATATATGTATGGTGTGGAGTTTGCAACTGAAAAGAAAATTTGTGTTCCCAACATGCTATGTGAAGGACAGCATTCACACACACATCTCTCAGAACTGAGCATGCGGAGAGACGTTCGTTCATCTAGCACAGAAGAACGGGTTGCAGGAAAACTTTACTCTGGTTTCTCAGTCTGTTTATTAGTGCCAGTTTGAATTTCCTGCAGTTTCCACAGTAAAACCGAGTTGGAGCTCGTATTTCCCCATATATATGTAGGGAGTGGATTTTGCAACTGAAAAGAAACTTTGTGTTCCCAACAAGCTAGGTGAAGACGGCTTTCACACACACTTACCTCTCAGAAGTGAGCATGTGGAGAGACGTTCGTTCATCTAGCACAAATGGTACGGGTTGCAGGAGAAACTTTTACTCTGGTATCTCTGTCTGTTTCCTAGTGCCGGTTTGAAGTTCCTGCAGTTTTCACTGTAAAACAGAATTGGAGCTCGTACCTTCCCAAATGTATGTATGGAGTGGAGTTTGCAACTGAAAAGAAACTTTGTGTTCCCAACAAGCTAGGTGAAGGACGGCTTTCACACACAGTTATCTCTCAGAACTGAGCATGTGGAGAGGCGTTCGTTCATCGAGCACAAAGGGAACGGGTTGCAGGAGAAACTTTTTTTCTTGTTTCCCAGTCTGTTTCCTAGTGCCGGTTTTAAGTTCCTGCAGTTTTCACTGTAAAACCGCGTTGGAGCTTGTAACTCCCCATATATATGTATGTTATGGAGTTTGCAACTGAAAAGAAACTTTGTGTTCCCAACAAGCTAGGTGAAGGACAGCTTTCACACACACATCTCTCAGAACTGAGCATGTGGAGAGACGTCCGTTCATCTAGCACAAAAGAACGGGTTGCAGGAGAAACTTTTACTCTGGATTCTCAGTCTGTTTATTAGTGCCTGTTTGAATTTCCTGCAGTTTCCACAGTAAAACCGAGTTGGAGCTCGTACCTCCCCATATATATGTATGGAGTGGATTTTGCAACTGAAAAGAAACTTTGTGTTCCCAACAAGCTAGGTGAAGACCGCTGTCACACACACTTATCTCTATGAACTGAGCATGTGGAGAGGCGTTAGTTCATCGAGCACAAAGGGAACGGGTTGCAGGAGAAACTTTTTTTCTTCTTTCCCATTCTGTTTCCTAGTGCCGGTTTGAAGTTCCTGCAGTTTTCACTGTAAAACCGCGTTGGAGCTAGTAACTCCCCATATATATGTATGGTGTGGAGTTTGCAACTGAAAAGAAACTTTGTGTTCCCAACAAGCTAGGTGAAGGACAGCTTTCACACACACATCTCTCCGAACGGAGCATGTGGAGAGACGTTCGTTCATCTAGCACAAAAGAACGGGTTGCAGGAGAATCTTTTACTCTGGATTCTCAGTCTGTTTATTAGTGCCTGTTTGAAGTTCCTGCAGTTTCCACAGTAAAACCGCGTTGGAGCTCGTACCTCCCCATATATATGTATGGAGTGGATTAACAACTGAAAAGAAACTTTGTGTTCCCAACAAGATAGGTGAAGACGGCTTTCACACACACTTATCTCTCAGAAGTGAGCATGTGGAGAGACGTTCGTTCATCTAGCAAAAAGGGAACTGGTTGCAGGGGAAACTTTTACTCTGGTATTTCTGTCTGTTTCCTAGTGCCGGTTTGAATTTCCTGCAGTTTTCACTGTAAAACAGAATTGGAGCTTGAACATCCCCATATATATGTATGGAGTGGATTTTGCAACTGAAAAGAAACTTTGTGTTCCCAACAAGCTCGGTGAAGGACGGTTTTCACACACAATTTTCTCTCAGAATTTAGCATGTGGAGAGACGTTCGTTCATCTAGCACAAAGGGAACGGGTTGCAGTAGAAATTTTACTGTGGTTTCTCAGTCTGTTTCTTAGTGCCGGTTTGAAGTTCCTACAATTTTCAGTGTAAAACAGAGTTGGAGCTAGTACGTCCCCATATATATGTAAGGTGTGGAGTTTGCAACTGAAAAGAAACTTTGTGTTCCCAAAAAGATAGGTGAAGGACAGCTTTCACACACACATCTCTCAGAACTGAGCATGTGGAGAGAAGTTCGTTCATCTAGCACAAAGGGAACGGGTTGCAGGAGGAACTTTTACTCTGGTTTCTCAGTCTGTTTCCTATTGCCTGTTTGTAGTTCCTGCAGTTTTCACTGTAAAACAGTTTTGGAGCTAGTACCTCCCCATATATATATATGGAGTGGAGTTTGCAACTGAAAAGAAACTTTGTGTTCCCAACAAGCTAGGTGAAGGACGGCTTTCACACACACTTATCTCTCAGAAATGAGCATGTGGAGAGAAGTTCGTTCATCTAGCATAAAATGAACGGGTTGCAGGAGAAACTTTTACTCTGGATTCTCAGGCTGTTTCCTAGTGGTTGTTTGAAGTTACTGCAGTTTTCACTGTAAAACCGAGGTGGAGCTCGTACCTACCCGTATATATGTATGGAGAGGATTTTGCAACTGAAAAGAAACTTTGTGTTCCCAACAAGCTAGGTGAAGGACGGCTTTCACACACACTTATCTCTCAGAACTGAGCATGTGGAGAGACGTTCGTTCATCTAGCACAAAGGGAACAGGTTGCAGGAGAAACTTTTACTCTTGTTTCTCAGTCTGTTTCCTAGTGCCGGTATGAAGTACCTGCAGTTTTCACTGTAAAACCGCGTTGGAGCTAGTAACTCCCCATATATATATATGGTGTGGAGTTTGCAACTGAAAAGAAAATTTGTGTTCCCAACAAGCTATGTGAAGGACAGAATTTCACATACACATCTCTCAGAACTGAGCATGCGGAGAGACGTTCGTTCATCTAGCACAGAAGAACGGGTTGCAGGGAAAACTTTACTCTGATTTCTCAGTCTGTTTATTAGTGCCAGTTTGAAGGGTTTCCTGCAGTGTCCACAGTAAAACCGAGTTGGAGCTCGTATTTCCCCATATATATGTAGGGACGTGGATATTACAACTGAAAAGAAACTTTGTGTTACCCACCAAGCTAGGGTGAAGGACGGTTTTCACATCACCCTTATCTCTCAGAGTTTGAGCATGTAGAGAGACGTTCGTTCATCTAGCAAAATAGGGAATGGTTTGCATTATAAACTATTACTCTGGGTATCTCTGTCTGTTTCCTAGTGCCGTCTTGAATTTCCTCCAGTTTTCACTGTAAAACAGAATAGGAGCCCGAACCTCCCCATATATATGTATGGAGTGGAGTTTGCAACTGAAAAGAAACTTTGTGTTCCCAACATGCTAGGTGAAGTACGGCAGTCATACACACATATCTCTGAGAACTGAGCATGTGGAGAGACGTTCGTTCATCTAGCACAAAAAGAACGGGTTGCAGGAGAAACTATTACCCTGGATTCTCAGTCTGTTTCCTAGTGGTGGTTTGAAGTTACTGCAGTTTTCACTGTAAAAACGAGTTGGAATTCGTACCTCCCC
This sequence comes from Camelus ferus, assembly GCF_009834535.1. Classification (NCBI taxonomy): domain Eukaryota; kingdom Metazoa; phylum Chordata; class Mammalia; order Artiodactyla; family Camelidae; genus Camelus; species Camelus ferus. The sequence continues at coordinate 1,341 of NW_022587823.1, read as the reverse complement.
ATATATATGTATGGAGTGGATTTTGCAACTGAAAAGAAAATTTGTGTTCCCAACAAGCTAGGTGAAGGAAGGCTTTCACACACACTTATCTCTCAGAAGTGAGCTTGTGGAGAGACTTTCGTTCATCTAGCAAAAAAGGAACGGGTTGCAGGGGAACTTTTACTGTGGTATCTCTGTCTGTTTCCTAGTGCCGGTTTGAAGGTCCTGCAGTTTTCACTGTAAACCGCGTTGGAGCTAGTAACTCCCCATACATATGTATGGTGTGGAGGTTGCAACTGAAAGAAACTTTGTGTTCCAACAAGCTAGGTGAAGGACAGCTTTCACACACACATCTCTCCGAACGGAGCATGTGGAGAGACGTTCGTTCATCTAGCACAAAAGGACGGGTGCAGGAGAATCTTTTACTCTGGATTCTCAGTCTGTTATTAGTGCCTGTTTGAAGTTCCTGCAGTTTCCACAGTAAAACCCGCGTTGGAGCTACGTACCTCCCCCTATACTAGTGTATGGAGTGGATTTTGCAACTGAAAGAAGCTTTGTGTTCCCAACAAGATAGGTGAAGACGGCTTTCACACACACTTATCTCTCGAAGTGAGCATGTGGAGAGACGTTCGTTCATCTAGCAAAAAGGGAACGGGTTGCAGGGGGAAACTTTTACTCTGGTATTTCTGTCTGTTTCCTAGTGCCGGTTTGAATTTCCTGCAGTTTTCACTGTAAAACAGAATTGGAGCTTGAATATCCCCATATATATGTATGGAGTGGATTTTGCAACTGAAAAGAAACTTTGTGTTCCCAACAAGCTCGGTGAAGGACGGTTTTCACACACAATTTTCTCTCAGAATTTAGCATGTGGAGACGTTCGTTCATCTAGCACAAAGGGAACGGGTTGCAGTAGAAATTTTACTGTGGTTTCTCAGTGTTTCTTAGTGCCGGTTTGAAGTTCCTACAAATTTCAGTGTAAAACCGAGTTGGAGCTAGTACGTCCCCATATATGTAAGGTGTGGAGTTGTAACTGAAAAGAAACTTTGTGTTCCCAAAAAGATAGGTGAAGGACAGCTTTCACACACACATCTCTCAGAACTGAGCATGTGGAGAGAAGTTCGTTCATCTAGCACAAAGGGAACGGGTTGCAGGAGGAACTTTTACTCTGGTTTCTCAGTCTGTTTCCTATTGCCTGTTTGTAGTTCCTGCAGTTTTCACTGTAAAACAGTTTGGAGCTAGTACCTCCCCATATATAAATATGGAGTGGAGTTTGCAACTGAAAAGAAACTTTGTGTTCCCAACAAGCTAGGTGAAGGACGGCTTTCACACACACTTATCTCTCAGAAATGAGCATGTGGAGAG
>NW_022587822.1:0-48771 GCF_009834535.1 Camelus ferus | reverse complement strand
TGTTGGGAATACAAAGTTTTCTTTTCATTTTCCAACACCACTCCAAACATATATATGGGAAGTTACTAGCTCCAACACGGTTTTACAGTGAAAACTGCAGGAATATCAAACCGGCACTAGGAAACAGTCTGAGAAACCGGAGTAAAAGTTTCTCCTGCAACCAGTTCCTTTTGTGCTAGATGAACGAACTTCTCTCCAATGCTCAGTTTTGAGAGATAAGTGTGTGTTAAAGCCGTTCTTCAACTAGATTGTTGGTAACACAAAGTTTATTTTCAGTTTCCAACCCCACTCCATACATATATGTGGGTAGGAGATAGCTCCAACTCAGTTTTACAGTGAAAACTGCAGGAACTTCAAACCGGCACTAGGAAACAGACTGAGAAAACAGAGTAAAAGTTACTCCTGCACCCCGTTCCAATTGTGCTAGATGAACGAACGTCTCCCCACATGCTCAGTTTTGAGAGATAAGTGTGGTGAAAGAAGTCCTTCAACTAGCTTGTTGGGAACACAAAGTTCTTTTCAGTATCAAACTCCACTCCATACTTATATATGGGAAGGTACTAGCTCCCACTCGGATTTACACTGAAAACTGCAGGAACTTCAAAACGGCACTAGGAAACAGACTGAGAAAACAGAGTAAAAGTTTCTCCTGCAACCCGTTCCCTTTTTGCTAGGTGAACGAACGTCTCTCCACATGCTCAGTTTTGAGAGATAAGTGTGTGTGAAAGCCGTCCTTCAACCAGCTTTTTGGGAACACAAAGTTTCTTTTCAGTTTCCAACTCCAATCCATAAATATATATGGGAAGGTACAAGCTCCAACTCGGTTTTACATGGAAAACTGCATGAACATCAAAGCGGCACTAGGAAACAGACTGACAAACCACAGTAAAAGTTTTTCCTGCAAACCGTTCCCTTTGTGCTTGAGGAACGAACGTCTCTCCACATGCTGTTTTGAGAAATTTGTGCGTGTGAAAGCCATTCTTCAACTAGCTTTGTTGGGAATACAAAGTTTCTTTTCATTTCCAACACCACTCCAAACATATATATGGGAAGTAACTAGCTCCAACACGGTTTTTACAGTGAAAACCTGCAGGAAGAACATCAACCGGCACTAGGAAACAGTCTGAGAAACCGGAGAAAAAAGTTTCTCCTGCAACCAGTTCCCTTTGTGCTAGATGAACGAACGTCTCTCCACATGCTCAGTTTGAGAGATAAGTGTGTGTGAAAGCCGCCTTCAACTAGCTTGTTGGGAGCACAAAGTTTCTTTCAGTTTCCAACCCCACTCCGTACATATATATGGGAAGGTACTAGCTCCAACTCGGTTTACAGTGAAAACTGCAGGAACTTCAAACCGGCACTAGGAAACAGACTGAGAAAGCATAGAAAAACTTTCTACTGCAACCCGTACTCTTTGTGCTAGATGAACGAACGCCTCCCCACATGCTCAGTTTTGAGAGAGAAGTGTGTGTGAAAGCCGTCCATCAACTAGCTTGTTGGGAAAACAAAGTTTCTTTTCAGTTTCCAACTCCACTCCATACATATATATGGGAAGGTACTAGCTCCAACTCGGTTTTACAGTGAAAACTGCAGGAACTTCAAACCGGCACTAGGAAACAGACTGAGAAACCATAGAAAAACTTTCTCCTGCAACCCGTTCCCTTTGTGCTAGATGAACGAACGTCTCCCCACATGCTCAGTTTTGTGAGATATTGTGTGTGAAAGAATTCCTTCAACTAGCTTGTTGGGAACACAAAGTTTCTTTTCAGTTTCCAACTCCACTCCATACATATATATGGGAAGGTACTAGCTCCAACTCCGTTTACAGTGAAAACTGCAGGAACTTCAAACCGGCACTAGGAAACAGACTGAGAAAACAGAGTAAAAGTTTCTCCTGCAACCCGTTCCCTTTTTGCTAGATGAACGATCGTCTCTCCACATGCTCAGTTTTGAGAGATAAGTGTGTGTGAAAGCGGTCCTTCAACTAGCTTGTTGGGACACAAAGTTTCTTTTCAGTTTCCAACTCCACTCCATACATATATATGGGAAGGTACTAGCTCCAACTCGGTTTTACAGTGAAAACTGCAGGAACTTCAACCCAGCACTAGGAAACAGACTGAGAAACCAGAGTAAAATTTTCTCCTGCAACAGGTTCCCTTTGCGCTAGATGAACGAACGTCTCTCCACATGCTCAGTTTTGAGACATAAGTGTGTGTGAAAGCCGTCCTTCAACCAGCTTTTTGGGAACACAAAGTTTCTTTCAGTTTCCAACTCCAATCCATAAATATGTATGGGAAGGTACAAGCTCCAACTCGGTTTTACATTGAAAACTGCATGAACATCAAAGCGGCACTAGGAAACAGACTGACAAACCAGAGTAAAAGTTTTTCCGGCAACCGTTCCCTTTGTGCTTGAGGAACGAACGTCTCTCCACATGCTGTTTTGAGAGATTTGTGCGTGTGAAAGCCATCCTTCAACTAGCTTGTTGGGAATACAATGTTTCTTTTCATTTTCCAACACCACTCCAAACATATATATGGGAAGTTACTAGCTCCAACACGGTTTTACAGTGAAAACTGCAGGAACATCAAACCGGCACTAGGAAACAGTCTGAGAAACCGGAGTAAAAGTTCCTCCTGCAACCAGTTCCCTTTGTGCTAGATGAACGAACGTCTCTCCACATGCTCAGTTTTGAGAGATAAGTGTGTGTTAAAGCCGTTCTTCAACTAGCTTGTTGGGAACACAAAGTTTCTTTTCAGTTTCCAACTCCACTCCATACATATATATGTGTAGGTAGTGGCTCCAACTCAGTTTTACAGTGAATACTGCAGGAACTTCAAACCGGCACTAGGAAACAGACTGAGAAAACAGAGTAAAAGTTTCTCCTGCACCCCGTTCCAATTGTGCTAGATGAACGAACTTCTCCCCACATGCTCAGTTTTGAGAGATAAGTGTGTGTGAAAGAAGTCCTTCAACTAGCTTGTTGGGAACACAAAGTTTCTTTTCAGTTTCCAACTCCACTCCATACATATATATGGGAAGGTACTAGCTCCAACTCGGTTTTACAGTGAAAACTGCAGGAACTTCAAAACGGCACTAGGAAACAGACTGAGAAAACAGAGTAAAATTTCTCCTGCAACAAGTTCCCTTTTTGCTAGATGAATGAACGTCTCTCCACCTGCTCAGTTTTGAGATATAGTGTGTGTGAAAGCCGTCCTTCAACTAGCTTGTTGGGAGCACAAAGTTTCTTTTCAGTTTCCAACTCCACTCCATACATATATATGGGAAGGTACTAGCTCCAACTCGGTTTTACAGTGAAAACTGCAGGAACTTCAAACCGGCACTAGGAAACAGACTGAGAAACCATAGAAAAACTTTCTCCTGCAACCCGTACTCTTTGTGCTAGATGAACGAACGCCTCCCCACATACTCAGTTTTGAGAGATAAGTGTGTGTGAAAGCCGTCCATCAACTAGCTTGTTGGGAACACAAAGTTTCTTTTCAGTTTCCAACTCCACTCCATACATATATATGGGAAGGTACTAGCTCCAACTCGGTTTTAGAGTGAAAACTGCAGGAACTTCAAACCGGCACTAGGAAACAGACTGAGAAACCATAGAAAAACTTTCTCCTGCAACCCATTCCATTTGTGCTAGATGAACGAACGTCTCCCGACATGCTCAGGTTTGTGAGATAATTGTGTGTGAAAGAATTACTTCAACTAGCTTGTTGGGAACACAAAGTTTCTTTTCAGTTTCCAACTCCACTCCATACATATATATGGGAAGGTACTAGCTCCAACTCCGTTTTACAGTGAAAACTGCAGGAACTTCAAACCGGCACTAGGAAACAGACTGAGAAACCAGAGTAAAAGTTTCTCCTGCTAACCGTTCCCTTTTTGCTAGATGAACGAACGTCTCTGCACATGCTCAGTTTTGAGAGATAAGTGTGTGTGAATGCCGTCCTTCAACTAGCTTGTTGGGAACACAAAGTTTCTTTTCAGTTTCCAACTCCACTCCATACATATATATGGGAAGTTACTAGCTCCAACTCCGTTTTACAGTGAAAACTGCAGGAACTTCAAACCGGCACTCAGAAACAGACTGAGAAAACCAGAGTAAAAGTTTCTCCTGCAACCCGTTCCAATTGGACTAGATGAACGAACGTCTCTCCACATGCTCAGTTTTGAGAGATAAGTGTGTGTGAAAGCCGTCCTTCAACCAGCTTTTTGGGAACACAAAGTTTCTTTTCAGTTTCCAACACCAATCCATAAATATATATGGGAAGGTACAAGCTCCAACTCGGTTTTACATTGAAAACTGCATGAACATCAAAGCGGCACTAGGAAACAGACTGACAAACCACAGTAAAAGTTTTTCCTGCAAACCGTTCCCTTTGTGCTTGAGGAACGAACGTCTCTCCACATGCTGTTTTGAGAAATTTGTGCGTGTGAAAGCCATCCTTCAAGTAGCTTGTTGGGAATACAAAGTTTCTTTTCATTTTACAACACCACTCCAAACATATATATGGGAAGTTACTAGCTCCTACACGGTTTTACAATGAAAACTGCAGGAACATCAAACCGGCACTAGGAAACAGTCTGAGAAACCGGAGTAAAAGTTTCTCCTGCAACCAGTTCCCTTTGTGCTAGATGAACGAACGTCTCTCCACATGCTCAGTTTGAGAGATAAGTGTGTGTTAAAGCCGTTCTTCAACTAGCTTGTTGGGAACACAAAGTTTCTTTTCAGTTTCCAACTCCACTCCATACATATATATGGGTAGGTAGTAGCTCCAACTCAGTTTTACAGTGAAAACTGCAGGAACTTCAAACCGGCACTAGGAAACAGACTGAGAAACCAGAGTAAAAGTTTCTCCTGCACCCCGTTCCAATTGTGCTAGATGAACGAACGTCTCCCCACATGCTCAGTTTTGAGAGATAAGTGTGTGTGAAAGAAGTCCTTCAACTAGCTTGTTGGGAACACAAAGTTTCTTTTCAGTTTCCAAATCCAATCCATACATATATATGGGAAGGTACTAGCTCCAACTCGGTTTTACAGTGAAAACTGCAGGAACTTAAAAACGGCACTAGGAAACAGACTGAGAAAACAGAGTAAAAGTTTCTCCTGCAACCCGTTCCCTTTTTGCTAGATGAATGAACGTCTCTCCACCTGTTCAGTTTTGAGATATAAGTGTGTGTGAAAGCCGTCCTTCAACTAGCTTGTTGGGAGCACAAAGTTTCTTTTCAGTTTCCAACTCCACTCCATACTTATATATGGGAAGGTACTAGCTCCAACTCCGTTTTACAGTGAAAACTGCAGGAACTTCAAACCGGCACTAGGAAACAGACTGAGAAACCAGAGTAAAAGTTTCTCCTGCAACCCGTTCCAATTGTGCTCGATGAACGAACGTCTCTCCACATGCTCAGTTTTGAGAGATAAGTGTGTGTGAAAGAAGTCCTTCAACTAGCTTGTTGGGAACACAAAATTTCTTTTCAGTTTCCAACTACACTCCATACATATATATGGGAAGGTACTAGCTCCAACTCCGTTTAACAGTGAAAACTGCAGGAACTTCAAACCGGCACTAGGAAACAGACTGAGAAACAAGAGTAATAGTTTCTCCTGCAACCCATTCCCTTTGTGCTAGATGAACGAATGTCTCTCCACATGCTCAATTCTGAGAGATAAGTGTGTGTGAAAGAAGTCCTTCAACTAGCTTGTTGGGAACACAAAGTTTCTTTTCAGTTTCCAAATCCACTCCATACATATATATGGGAAGGTACTAGCTCCAACTCCGTTTTACAGTGAAAACTGCAGGAAATTTAAACCGGCACTAGGAAACAGACTGAGAAACCAGAGTAAAAATTTCTCCTGCAAACCGTTCCCTTTGAGCTAGATGAACGAACGTCTCTCCTCATGCTCTATTTTGAGAGATAAGTGTGTGTGAAAGAATTCCTTCAACTAGCTTTTTGGGAACACAAAGTTTCTTTTCAGTTTCCAACTCCACTCCATACATATATATGGGAAGGTACTAGCTCCAACTCCGTTTTACAGTGAAAACTGCAGGAACTTCAAACCGGCACTAGGAAACAGACTGAGAAACCAGAGTAAAAGTTTCTCCTGCAACCCGTTCCAATTGGGCTAGATGAACGAACGTCTCTCCACATGCTCAGTTTTGAGAGATAAGTGTGTGTGAAAGAAGTCCTTCAACTTGCTTGTTGGGAACACAAAGTTTCTTTTCAGTTTCCAACTTCACTCCATACATATATATGGGAAGGTACTAGCTCCAACTCGGATTTACACAGAAAACTGCAGGAATTCAAAACGGCACTAGGAAACAGACTGAGAAAACAGAGTAAAAATTTCCCCTGCAAACCGTTCCCTTTGTGCTAGATGAACGAACGTCTCTCCTCATGCTCTATTTTGAGAGATAAGTGTGTGTGAAAGAATTCCTTCAACTAGCTTTTTGGGAACACAAAGTTTCTTTTCAGTTTCCAACTCCACTCCATACATATATATGGGAAGGTACTAGCTCCAACTCCGTTTTACAGTGAAAACTGCAGGAACTTCAAACCGGCACTAGGAAACAGACTGAGAAACCAGAGTAAAATTTTCTCCTGCAACCCGTTCCAATTGGGCTAGATGAACGAACGTCTCTCCACATGCTCAGTTTTGAGACATAAGTGTGTGTGAAAGAAGTCCTTCAACTTGCTTGTTGGGAACACAAAGTTTCTTTTCAGTTTCCAACTCCACTCCATACATATATATGGGAAGGTACTAGCTCCAACTCGGATTTACACAGAAAACTGCAGGAATTCAAAACGGCACTAGGAAACAGACTGAGAAAACAGAGTAAAAGTTTCTCCTGCAACACGTTCCCTTTTTTGCTAGATGAACGAACGTCTCTCCACATGCTCAGTTTTGAGAGATAAGTGTGTGTGAAAGCCGTCCTTCAACTAGCTTGTTGGGAACACAAAGTTTCTTTTCAGTTTCCAAATCCACTCCATACATATATATGGGAAGGTACTAGCTCCAACTCTGTTTTACAGTGAAAACTGCAGGAACTTCCAACCGGCACTAGGAAACAGACTGAGAAAACAGAGTAAAAATTTCCCCTGCAACCCGTTCCCTTTGTGCTAGATGAACGAACGTCTCTCCACATTCTCAATTTTGAGAGATAAGTGTGTGTGAAAGAAGTCCTTCAACTAGCTTTTTGGGAACACAAAGTTTCTTTTCAGTTTCCAACTCCACTCCATACATATATATGGGAGGTACTAGCTCCAACTCGGTTTTACAGTGAAAACTGCAGGAACTTCAAACCGGCACTAGGAAACAGACTGAGAAACCAGAGTAAAAGTTTCTCCTGCAACCCGTTCCAATTGGGCTAGATGAACGAACGTCTCTCCACATGCTCAGTTTTGAGAGAAGTGTGTGTGAAAGAAGTCCTTCAACTTGCTTGTTGGGAACACAAAGTTTCTTTTCAGTTTCCAACTCCACTCCATACATATATATGGGAAGGTACTAGCTCTAACTCGGATTTACACAGAAAACTGCAGGAATTCAAAACGGCACTAGGAAACAGACTGAGAAAACAGAGTAAAAGTTTCTCCTGCAACCCGTTCCCTTTTTTGCTAGATGAACTAACGTCTCTGCACATGCTCAGTTTTGAGAGATAAGTGTGTGTGAATGCCGTCCTTCAACTAGCTTGTTGGGAACACAAAGTTTCTTTTCAGTTTCCAACTCCACTCCATACATATATATGGGAAGGTACTAGCTACAACTCCGTTTTACAGTGAAAACTGCAGGAACTTCAAACCGGCACTAGGAAACAGACTGAGAAACCAGAGTAAAAGTTTCTCCTGCAACCTGTTCCAATTGGGCTAGATGAACGAACGTCTCTCCACATGCTCAATTTTGAGAGATAAGTGTGTGTGAAAGCAGTCCTTCAACCAGCTTCTTGGGAACACAAAGTTTCTTTTCAGTTTCCAACACCAATCCATAAATATATATGGGAAGGTACAAGCTCCAACTCGGTTTTACATTGAAAACTGCATGAACATCAAAGCGGCACTAGGAAACAGACTGACAAACCACAGTAAAAGTTTTTCCTGCAAACCGTTCCCTTTGTGCTTGAGGAACGAACGTCTCTCCACATGCTGTTTTGAGAAATTTGTGCGTGTGAAAGCCATCCTTCAACGTAGCTTGTTGGGAATACAAAGTTTCTTTTCATTTTCAAACACCACTCCAAACATATATATGGGAAGTTACTAGCTCCTACACGGTTTTACAGTGAAAACTGCAGGAACATCAAACCGGCACTAGGAAACAGTCTGAGAAACCGGAGTAAAAGTTTCCCCTGCAACCAGTTCCCTTTGTGCTAGATGAACGAACGTCTCCCCACATGCTCAGTTTTGAGAGATAAGTGTGTGTGAAAGAAGTCCTTCAACTAGCTTGTTGGGAACACAAAGTTTCTTTTCAGTTTCCAAATCCAATCCATACATATATATGGGAAGGTACTAGCTCCAACTCGGTTTTACAGTGAAAACTGCAGGAACTTCAAAACGGCACTAGGAAACAGACTGAGAAAACAGAGTAAAAGTTTCTCCTGCAACCCGTTCCCTTTTTTGCTAGATGAATGAACGTCTCTCCACCTGTTCAGTTTTGAGATATAAGTGTGTGTGAAAGCCGTCCTTCAACTAGCTTGTTGGGAGCACAAAGTTTCTTTTCAGTTTCCAACTCCACTCCATAAATATATATGGGAAGGTACTAGCTCCAACTCCGTTTTACAGTGAAAACTGCAGGAACTTCAAACCGGCACTAGGAAACAGACTGAGAAACCAGAATAAAAGTTTCTCCTGCAACCCGTTCCAATTGTGCTCGATGAACGAACGTCTCTCCACATGCTCAGTTTTGAGAGATAAGTGTGTGTGAAAGAAGTCCTTCAACTAGCTTGTTGGGAACACAAAGTTTCTTTTCAGTTTCCAACTACACTCCATACATATATATGGGAAGGTACTAGCTCCAACTCCGTTTAACAGTGAAAACTGCAGGAACTTCAAACCGGCACTAGGAAACAGACTGAGAAACAAGAGTAATAGTTTCTCCTGCAACCCGTTCCCTTTGTGCTAGATGAACGAATGTCTCTCCACATGCTCAATTTTGAGAGATAAGTGTGTGTGAAAGCCGTCCTTCAACTAGATTGTTGGGAACACAAAGTTTGTTTTCATTTTCCAACTCCACTCCATACATATATATGGGAAGGTACTGTCTCAACTCGGTTTTACAGTGAAAACTGCAGGAACTTCAAACCGGCACTAGGAAACAGACTGAGAAAACAGGGTAAAAGTTTCTCCTGCAACCCGTTCCCTTTTGCTAGATGAACGAACGTCTCTCCACATGCTCAGTTTTGAGAGATAAGTGTGTGTGAAAGCCGTCCTTCAACTAGCTTGTTGGGAACACAAAGTTTCTTTTCACTTTCCAACTCCACTCCATACATATATATGGGAAGGTACTAGCTCCAACTCGGTTTTACAGTGAAAACTGCAGGAATTTCAACCCAGCACTAGGAAACAGACAGAGAAAGCAGAGTAAAAGTTTCTCCTGCAACCCGTTCCCTTTGTGCTAGATGAACGAACGTCTCTCCACATGCTCAGTTTTGAGACATAAGTGGGTGTGAAAGCCGTCCTTCAACCAGCTTTTTGGGAACACAAAGTTTCTTTTCAGTTTCCAACTACACTCCATAAATATATATGGGAAGGTACAAGCTCCAACTCGGTTTTACATTGAAAACTGCATGAACATCAAAGCGGCACTAGGAAACAGACTGACAAACCACAGTAAAAGTTTTTCCTGCAACCCGTTCCAATTGGGCTAGATGAACGAACGTCTCTCCACATGCTCAGTTTTGAGAGATAAGTGTGTGTGAAAGAAGTCCTTCAACTTGCTTGTTGGGAACACAAAGTTTCTTTTCAGTTTCCAACTCCACTCCATACATATATATGGGAAGGTACTAGCTCTAACTCGGATTTACACAGAAAACTGCAGGAATTCAAAACGGCACTAGGAAACAGACTGAGAAAACAGAGTAAAAGTTTCTCCTGCAACCCGTTCCCTTTTTTGCTAGATGAACTAACGTCTCTGCACATGCTCAGTTTTGAGAGATAAGTGTGTGTGAATGCCGTCCTTCAACTAGCTTGTTGGGAACACAAAGTTTCTTTTCAGTTTCCAACTCCACTCCATACATATATATGGGAAGGTACTAGCTACAACTCCGTTTTACAGTGAAAACTGCAGGAACTTCAAACCGGCACTAGGAAACAGACTGAGAAACCAGAGTAAAAGTTTCTCCTGCAACCTGTTCCAATTGGGCTAGATGAACGAACGTCTCTCCACATGCTCAATTTTGAGAGATAAGTGTGTGTGAAAGCAGTCCTTCAACCAGCTTCTTGGGAACACAAAGTTTCTTTTCAGTTTCCAACACCAATCCATAAATATATATGGGAAGGTACAAGCTCCAACTCGGTTTTACATTGAAAACTGCATGAACATCAAAGCGGCACTAGGAAACAGACTGACAAACCACAGTAAAAGTTTTTCCTGCAAACCGTTCCCTTTGTGCTTGAGGAACGAACGTCTCTCCACATGCTGTTTTGAGAAATTTGTGCGTGTGAAAGCCATCCTTCAACTAGCTTGTTGGGAATACAAAGTTTCTTTTCATTTTCCAACACCACTCCAAACATATATATGGGAAGTTACTAGCTCCTACACGGTTTTACAGTGAAAACTGCAGGAACATCAAACCGGCACTAGGAAACAGTCTGAGAAACCGGAGTAAAAGTTTCCCCTGCAACCAGTTCCCTTTGTGCTAGATGAACGAACGTCTCCCCACATGCTCAGTTTTGAGAGATAAGTGTGTGTGAAAGAAGTCCTTCAACTAGCTTGTTGGGAACACAAAGTTTCTTTTCAGTTTCCAAATCCAATCCATACATATATATGGGAAGGTACTAGCTCCAACTCGGTTTTACAGTGAAAACTGCAGGAACTTCAAAACGGCACTAGGAAACAGACTGAGAAAACAGAGTAAAAGTTTCTCCTGCAACCCGTTCCCTTTTTGCTAGATGAATGAACGTCTCTCCACCTGTTCAGTTTTGAGATATAAGTGTGTGTGAAAGCCGTCCTTCAACTAGCTTGTTGGGAAGCACAAAGTTTCTTTTCAGTTTCCAACTCCACTCCATAAATATATATGGGAAGGTACTAGCTCCAACTCCGTTTTACAGTGAAAACTGCAGGAACTTCAAACCGGCACTAGGAAACAGACTGAGAAACCAGAGTAAAAGTTTCTCCTGCAACCCGTTCCAATTGTGCTCGATGAACGAACGTCTCTCCACATGCTCAGTTTTGAGAGATAAGTGTGTGTGAAAGAAGTCCTTCAACTAGCTTGTTGGGAACACAAAGTTTCTTTTCAGTTTCCAACTACACTCCATACATATATATGGGAAGGTACTAGCTCCAACTCCGTTTAACAGTGAAAACTGCAGGAACTATCAAACCGGCACTAGGAAACAGACTGAGAAACAAGAGTAATAGTTTCTCCTGCAACCCGTTCCCTTTGTGCTAGATGAACGAATGTCTCTCCACATGCTCAATTTTGAGAGATAAGTGTGTGTGAAAGCCGTCCTTCAACTAGATTGTTGGGAACACAAAGTTTGTTTTCATTTTCCAACTCCACTCCATACATATATATGGGAAGGTACTGTCTCAACTCGGTTTTACAGTGAAAACTGCAGGAACTTCAAACCGGCACTAGGAAACAGACTGAGAAAACAGGGTAAAAGTTTCTCCTGCAACCCGTTCCCTTTTTGCTAGATGAACGAACGTCTCTCCACATGCTCAGTTTTGAGAGATAAGTGTGTGTGAAAGCCGTCCTTCAACTAGCTTGTTGGGAACACAAAGTTTCTTTTCACTTTCCAACTCCACTCCATACATATATATGGGAAGGTACTAGCTCCAACTCGGTTTACAGTGAAAACTGCAGGAATTTCAACCCAGCACTAGGAAACAGACAGAGAAAAGCAGAGTAAAAGTTTCTCCTGCAACCCGTTCCCTTTGTGCTAGATGAACGAACGTCTCTCCACATGCTCAGTTTTGAGACATAAGTGGGTGTGAAAGCCGTCCTTCAACCAGCTTTTTGGGAACACAAAGTTTCTTTTCAGTTTCCAACTACACTCCATAAATATATATGGGAAGGTACAAGCTCCAACTCGGTTTTACATTGAAAACTGCATGAACATCAAAGCGGCACTAGGAAACAGACTGACAAACCACAGTAAAAGTTTTTCCTGCAAACCGTTCCCTTTGTGCTTGAGGAACGAACGTCTCTCCACATGCTGTTTTGAGAGATTTGTGCGTGTGAAAGCCATCCTTCAACTAGCTTGTTGGGAATACAAAGTTTCTTTTCAGTTTCCAACACCACTCCATACATATATATGGGAAGGTAGTAGCTCCAACTCCGTTTTACAGTGAAAACTGCAGGAACTTCAAACCGGCACTAGGAAACAGACTGAGAAACCACAGTAAAAGTTTCTCCTGCACCCCGTTCCAATTGTGCTAGATGAACGAACGTCTCCCCACATGCTCAGTTTGAGAGATAGGTGTGTGTGAAAGAAGTCCTTCAACTAGCTTGTTGGGAACACAAAGTTTCTTTTCAGTTTCCAACTCCACTCCATACATATATATGGGAAGGTACAAGCTCCAACTCCGTTTTACAGTGAAAACTGCAGGAACTTCAAACCGGCACTAGGAAACAGACTGAGAAACCAGAGTAAAAGTTTCTCCTGCACCCCGTTCCAATTGTGCTAGATGAACGAACGTCTCCCCACATGCTCATTTTGAGAGATAAGTGTGTGTGAAAGAAGTCCTTCAACTAGCTTGTTGGGAACACAAAGTTTCTTTCCAGTTTCCAACTCCACTCCATACATATATATGGGAAGGTACTAGCTCCAACTCGGTTTACAGTGAAAACTGCAGGAAATTCAAACCGGCACTAGGAAACAGACTGAGAAGACAGAGTAAAAGTTTCTCCTGCAACCCGTTCCCTTTGTGCTAGATGAATGAACGTCTCTTCACATGCTCAATTTTGAGAGATATGTGTGTGTGAAAGCCGTCCTTCAACTAGATTGTTGGGAACACAAAGTTTGTTTTCAGTTTCCAACTCCACTCCATACATATATATGGGAAGGTACTGTCTCAACTCGGTTTTACAGTGAAAACTGCAGGAACTTCAAACCGGCACTAGGAAACAGACTGAGAAAACAGGGTAAAAGTTTCTCCTGCAACCCGTTCCCTTTTTGCTAGATGAACGAACGTCTCTCCACATGCTCAGTTTTGAGAGATAAGTGTGTGTGAAAGCCGTCCTTCAACTAGCTTGTTGGGAACACAAAGTTTCTTTTCAGTTTCCAACTCCACTCCATACATATATATGTGAAGGTACTAGCTCCAACTCGGTTTTACAGTGAAAACTGCAGGAACTTCAACCCAGCACTAGGAAACAGACTGAGAAATCAGAGTAAAAGTTTCTCCTGCAACCCGTTCCCTTTGTGCTAGATGAACGAACGTCTCTCCACATGCTCAGTTTTGAGACATAAGTGTGTGTGAAAGCCGTCCTTCAACCAGCTTTTTGGGAACACAAAGTTTCTTTTCAGTTTCCAACTACACTCCATAAATATATATGGGAAGGTACAAGCTCCAACTCGGTTTTACATTGAAAACTGCATGAACATCAAACCGGCACTAGGAAACAGACTGACAAACCACAGTAAAAGTTTTTCCTGCAAACCGTTCCCTTTGTGCTTGAGGAACGAACGTCTCTCCACATGCTGTTTTGAGAGATTTGTGCGTGTGAAAGCCATCCTTCAACTAGCTTGTTGGGAATACAAAGTTTCTTTTCATTTTCCAACACCACTCCAAACATATATATGGGAAGTTACTAGCTCCAACACGGTTTTACAGTGAAAACTGCAGGAATATCAAACCGGCACTAGGAAACAGTCTGAGAAACCGGAGTAAAAGTTTCTCCTGCAACCAGTTCCTTTTGTGCTAGATGAACGAACTTCTCTCCACATGCTCAGTTTTGAGAGATAAGTGTGTGTTAAAGCCGTTCTTCAACTAGATTGTTGGTAACACAAAGTTTATTTTCAGTTTCCAACCCCACTCCATACATATATATGGGTAGGAGATAGCTCCAACTCAGTTTTACAGTGAAAACTGCAGGAACTTCAAACCGGCACTAGGAAACAGACTGAGAAACCAGAGTAAAAGTTACTCCTGCACCCCGTTCCAATTGTGCTAGATGAACGAACGTCTCCCCACATGCTCAGTTTTGAGAGATAAGTGTGTGTGAAAGAAGTCCTTCAACTAGCTTGTTGGGAACACAAAGTTTCTTTTCAGTATCAAACTCCACTCCATACATATATATGGGAAGGTACTAGCTCCCACTCGGATTTACACTGAAAACTGCAGGAACTTCAAAACGGCACTAGGAAACAGACTGAGAAAACAGAGTAAAAGTTTCTCCTGCAACCCGTTCCCTTTTTTGCTAGGTGAACGAACGTCTCTCCACATGCTCAGTTTTGAGAGATAAGTGTGTGTGAAAGCCGTCCTTCAACCAGCTTTTTGGGAACACAAAGTTTCTTTTCAGTTTCCAACTCCAATCCATAAATATATATGGGAAGGTACAAGCTCCGAACTCGGTTTTACATTGAAAACTGCATGAACATCAAAGCGGCACTAGGAAACAGACTGACAAACCACAGTAAAAGTTTTTCCTGCAAACCGTTCCCTTTGTGCTTGAGGAACGAACGTCTCTCCACATGCTGTTTTGAGAAATTTGTGCGTGTGAAAGCCATTCTTCAACTAGCTTGTTGGGAATACAAAAGTTTCTTTTCATTTCCAACACCACTCCAAACATATATATGGGAAGTAACTAGCTCCAACACGGTTTTACAGTGAAAACTGCAGGAACATCAAACCGGCACTAGGAAACAGTCTGAGAAACCGGAGTAAAAAGTTTCTCCTGCAACCAGTTCCCTTTGTGCTAGATGAACGAACGTCTCTCCACATGCTCAGTTTTGAGAGATAAGTGTGTGTGAAAGCCGCCTTCAACTAGCTTGTTGGGAGCACAAAGTTTCTTTTCAGTTTCCAACCCCACTCCGTACATATATATGGGAAGGTACTAGCTCCAACTCGGTTTTACAGTGAAAACTGCAGGAACTTCAAACCGGCACTAGGAAACAGACTGAGAAAGCATAGAAAAACTTTCTACTGCAACCCGTACTCTTTGTGCTAGATGAACGAACGCCTCCCCACATGCTCAGTTTTGAGAGATAAGTGTGTGTGAAAGCCGTCCATCAACTAGCTTGTTGGGAACACAAAGTTTCTTTTCAGTTTCCAACTCCACTCCATACATATATATGGGAAGGTACTAGCTCCAACTCGGTTTTACAGTGAAAACTGCAGGAACTTCAAACCGGCACTAGGAAACAGACTGAGAAACCATAGAAAAACTTTCTCCTGCAACCCGTTCCCTTTGTGCTAGATGAACGAACGTCTCCCCACATGCTCAGTTTTGTGAGATAATTGTGTGTGAAAGAATTCCTTCAACTAGCTTGTTGGGAACACAAAGTTTCTTTTCAGTTTCCAACTCCACTCCATACATATATATGGGAAGGTACTAGCTCCAACTCCGTTTTACAGTGAAAACTGCAGGAACTTCAAACCGGCACTAGGAAACAGACTGAGAAAACAGAGTAAAAGTTTCTCCTGCAACCCGTTCCCTTTTTTGCTAGATGAACGATCGTCTCTCCACATGCTCAGTTTTGAGAGATAAGTGTGTGTGAAAGCGGTCCTTCAACTAGCTTGTTGGGAACACAAAGTTTCTTTTCAGTTTCCAACTCCACTCCATACATATATATGGGAAGGTACTAGCTCCAACTCGGTTTTACAGTGAAAACTGCAGGAACTTCAACCCAGCACTAGGAAACAGACTGAGAAACCAGAGTAAAATTTTCTCCTGCAACAGGTTCCCTTTGCGCTAGATGAACGAACGTCTCTCCACATGCTCAGTTTTGAGACATAAGTGTGTGTGAAAGCCGTCCTTCAACCAGCTTTTTGGGAACACAAAGTTTCTTTTCAGTTTCCAACTCCAATCCATAAATATGTATGGGAAGGTACAAGCTCCAACTCGGTTTTACATTGAAAACTGCATGAACATCAAAGCGGCACTAGGAAACAGACTGACAAACCAGAGTAAAAGTTTTTCCGGCAAACCGTTCCCTTTGTGCTTGAGGAACGAACGTCTCTCCACATGCTGTTTTGAGAGATTTGTGCGTGTGAAAGCCATCCTTCAACTAGCTTGTTGGGAATACAATGTTTCTTTTCATTTTCCAACACCACTCCAAACATATATATGGGAAGTTACTAGCTCCAACACGGTTTTACAGTGAAAACTGCAGGAACATCAAACCGGCACTAGGAAACAGTCTGAGAAACCGGAGTAAAAGTTCCTCCTGCAACCAGTTCCCTTTGTGCTAGATGAACGAACGTCTCTCCACATGCTCAGTTTTGAGAGATAAGTGTGTGTTAAAGCCGTTCTTCAACTAGCTTGTTGGGAACACAAAGTTTCTTTTCAGTTTCCAACTCCACTCCATACATATATATGTGTAGGTAGTGGCTCCAACTCAGTTTTACAGTGAATACTGCAGGAACTTCAAACCGGCACTAGGAAACAGACTGAGAAACCAGAGTAAAAGTTTCTCCTGCACCCCGTTCCAATTGTGCTAGATGAACGAACTTCTCCCCACATGCTCAGTTTTGAGAGATAAGTGTGTGTGAAAGAAGTCCTTCAACTAGCTTGTTGGGAACACAAAGTTTCTTTTCAGTTTCCAACTCCACTCCATACATATATATGGGAAGGTACTAGCTCCAACTCGGTTTTACAGTGAAAACTGCAGGAACTTCAAAACGGCACTAGGAAACAGACTGAGAAAACAGAGTAAAAATTTCTCCTGCAACAAGTTCCCTTTTTTGCTAGATGAATGAACGTCTCTCCACCTGCTCAGTTTTGAGATATAAGTGTGTGTGAAAGCCGTCCTTCAACTAGCTTGTTGGGAGCACAAAGTTTCTTTTCAGTTTCCAACTCCACTCCATACATATATATGGGAAGGTACTAGCTCCAACTCGGTTTTACAGTGAAAACTGCAGGAACTTCAAACCGGCACTAGGAAACAGACTGAGAAACCATAGAAAAACTTTCTCCTGCAACCCGTACTCTTTGTGCTAGATGAACGAACGCCTCCCCACATACTCAGTTTTGAGAGATAAGTGTGTGTGAAAGCCGTCCATCAACTAGCTTGTTGGGAACACAAAGTTTCTTTTCAGTTTCCAACTCCACTCCATACATATATATGGGAAGGTACTAGCTCCAACTCGGTTTTAGAGTGAAAACTGCAGGAACTTCAAACCGGCACTAGGAAACAGACTGAGAAACCATAGAAAAACTTTCTCCTGCAACCCATTCCATTTGTGCTAGATGAACGAACGTCTCCCGACATGCTCAGTTTTGTGAGATAAGTGTGTGTGAAAGAATTCCTTCAACTAGCTTGTTGGGAACACAAAGTTTCTTTTCAGTTTCCAACTCCACTCCATACATATATATGGGAAGGTACTAGCTCCAACTCCGTTTTACAGTGAAAACTGCAGGAACTTCAAACCGGCACTAGGAAACAGACTGAGAAACCAGAGTAAAAGTTTCTCCTGCTAACCGTTCCCTTTTTGCTAGATGAACGAACGTCTCTGCACATGCTCAGTTTTGAGAGATAAGTGTGTGTGAATGCCGTCCTTCAACTAGCTTGTTGGGAACACAAAGTTTCTTTTCAGTTTCCAACTCCACTCCATACATATATATGGGAAGGTACTAGCTCCAACTCCGTTTTACAGTGAAAACTGCAGGAACTTCAAACCGGCACTCAGAAACAGACTGAGAAACCAGAGTAAAAGTTTCTCCTGCAACCCGTTCCAATTGGACTAGATGAACGAACGTCTCTCCACATGCTCAGTTTTGAGAGATAAGTGTGTGTGAAAGCCGTCCTTCAACCAGCTTTTTGGGAACACAAAGTTTCTTTTCAGTTTCCAACACCAATCCATAAATATATATGGGAAGGTACAAGCTCCAACTCGGTTTTACATTGAAAACTGCATGAACATCAAAGCGGCACTAGGAAACAGACTGACAAACCACAGTAAAAGTTTTTCCTGCAAACCGTTCCCTTTGTGCTTGAGGAACGAACGTCTCTCCACATGCTGTTTTGAGAAATTTGTGCGTGTGAAAGCCATCCTTCAAGTAGCTTGTTGGGAATACAAAGTTTCTTTTCATTTTCCAACACCACTCCAAACATATATATGGGAAGTTACTAGCTCCTACACGGTTTTACAATGAAAACTGCAGGAACATCAAACCGGCACTAGGAAACAGTCTGAGAAACCGGAGTAAAAGTTTCTCCTGCAACCAGTTCCCTTTGTGCTAGATGAACGAACGTCTCTCCACATGCTCAGTTTTGAGAGATAAGTGTGTGTTAAAGCCGTTCTTCAACTAGCTTGTTGGGAACACAAAGTTTCTTTTCAGTTTCCAACTCCACTCCATACATATATATGGGTAGGTAGTAGCTCCAACTCAGTTTTACAGTGAAAACTGCAGGAACTTCAAACCGGCACTAGGAAACAGACTGAGAAACCAGAGTAAAAGTTTCTCCTGCACCCCGTTCCAATTGTGCTAGATGAACGAACGTCTCCCCACATGCTCAGTTTTGAGAGATAAGTGTGTGTGAAAGAAGTCCTTCAACTAGCTTGTTGGGAACACAAAGTTTCTTTTCAGTTTCCAAATCCAATCCATACATATATATGGGAAGGTACTAGCTCCAACTCGGTTTTACAGTGAAAACTGCAGGAACTTCAAAACGGCACTAGGAAACAGACTGAGAAAACAGAGTAAAAGTTTCTCCTGCAACCCGTTCCCTTTTTTGCTAGATGAATGAACGTCTCTCCACCTGTTCAGTTTTGAGATATAAGTGTGTGTGAAAGCCGTCCTTCAACTAGCTTGTTGGGAGCACAAAGTTTCTTTTCAGTTTCCAACTCCACTCCATACTTATATATGGGAAGGTACTAGCTCCAACTCCGTTTTACAGTGAAAACTGCAGGAACTTCAAACCGGCACTAGGAAACAGACTGAGAAACCAGAGTAAAAGTTTCTCCTGCAACCCGTTCCAATTGTGCTCGATGAACGAACGTCTCTCCACATGCTCAGTTTTGAGAGATAAGTGTGTGTGAAAGAAGTCCTTCAACTAGCTTGTTGGGAACACAAAGTTTCTTTTCAGTTTCCAACTACACTCCATACATATATATGGGAAGGTACTAGCTCCAACTCCGTTTAACAGTGAAAACTGCAGGAACTTCAAACCGGCACTAGGAAACAGACTGAGAAACAAGAGTAATAGTTTCTCCTGCAACCCGTTCCCTTTGTGCTAGATGAACGAATGTCTCTCCACATGCTCAATTTGAGAGATAAGTGTGTGTGAAAGAAGTCCTTCAACTAGCTTGTTGGGAACACAAAGTTTCTTTTCAGTTTCCAAATCCACTCCATACATATATATGGGAAGGTACTAGCTCCAACTCCGTTTTACAGTGAAAACTGCAGGAAATTTAAACCGGCACTAGGAAACAGACTGAGAAACCAGAGTAAAAATTTCTCCTGCAAACCGTTCCCTTTGTGCTAGATGAACGAACGTCTCTCCTCATGCTCTATTTTGAGAGATAAGTGTGTGTGAAAGAATTCCTTCAACTAGCTTTTTGGGAACACAAAGTTTCTTTTCAGTTTCCAACTCCACTCCATACATATATATGGGAAGGTACTAGCTCCAACTCCGTTTTACAGTGAAAACTGCAGGAACTTCAAACCGGCACTAGGAAACAGACTGAGAAACCAGAGTAAAAGTTTCTCCTGCAACCCGTTCCAATTGGGCTAGATGAACGAACGTCTCTCCACATGCTCAGTTTTGAGAGATAAGTGTGTGTGAAAGAAGTCCTTCAACTTGCTTGTTGGGAACACAAAGTTTCTTTTCAGTTTCCAACTTCACTCCATACATATATATGGGAAGGTACTAGCTCCAACTCGGATTTACACAGAAAACTGCAGGAATTCAAAACGGCACTAGGAAACAGACTGAGAAACAGAGTAAAAATTTCACCTGCAAACCGTTCCCTTTGTGCTAGATGAACGAACGTCTCTCCTCATGCTCTATTTTGAGAGATAAGTGTGTGTGAAAGAATTCCTTCAACTAGCTTTTTGGGAACACAAAGTTTCTTTTCAGTTTCCAACTCCACTCCATACATATATATGGGAAGGTACTAGCTCCAACTCCGTTTTACAGTGAAAACTGCAGGAACTTCAAACCGGCACTAGGAAACAGACTGAGAAACCAGAGTAAAATTTTCTCCGGCACCCAGTTCCAATTGTGCTAGATGAACGAACGTCTCTCCACATGCTCAGTTTTGAGAGATAAGTGTGTGTGAAAGAAGTCCTTCAACTAGCTTGTTGGGAACACAAAGTTTCTTTTCAGTTTCCAACTCCACTCCATACATATATATGGGAAGGTACTAGCTCCAACTCGGATTTACAGTGAAAACTGCAGGAACTTCAAAACGGCACTAGGAAACAGACTGAGAAAACAGAGTAAAAGTTTCTCCTGCAACACGTTCCCTTTTTGCTAGATGAACGAACGTCTCTCCACATGCTCAGTTTTGAGAGATAAGTGTGTGTGAAAGCCGTCCTTCAACTAGCTTGTTGGGAACACAAAGTTTCTTTTCAGTTTCCAAATCCACTCCATACATATATATGGGAAGGTACTAGCTCCAACTCTGTTTTACAGTGAAAACTGCAGGAACTTCCAACCGGCACTAGGAAACAGACTGAGAAAACAGAGTAAAAGTTTCTCCTGCAACCCGTTCCCTTTGTGCTAGATGAACGAACGTCTCTCCACATGCTCAATTTTGAGAGATAAGTGTGTGTGAAAGAAGTCCTTCAACTAGCTTGTTGGGAACACAAAGTTTCTTTTCAGTTTCCAACTCCACTCCATACATATATATGGGAAGGTACTAGCTCCAACTCGGTTTTACAGTGAAAACTGCAGGAACTTCAAACCGGCACTAGGAAACAGACTGAGAAACCAGAGTAAAAGTTTCTCCTGCAACCCGTTCCAATTGGCTAGATGAACGAACGTCTCTCCACATGCTCAGTTTTGAGAGATAAGTGTGTGTGAAAGAAGTCCTTCAACTTGCTTGTTGGGAACACAAAGTTTCTTTTCAGTTTCCAACTCCACTCCATACATATATATGGGAAGGTACTAGCTCTAACTCGGATTTACACAGAAAACTGCAGGAATTCAAAACGGCACTAGGAAACAGACTGAGAAAACAGAGTAAAAGTTTCTCCTGCAACCCGTTCCCTTTTTGCTAGATGAACGAACGTCTCTGCACATGCTCAGTTTTGAGAGATAAGTGTGTGTGAATGCCGTCCTTCAACTAGCTTGTTGGGAACACAAAGTTTCTTTTCAGTTTCCAACTCCACTCCATACATATATATGGGAAGGTACTAGCTACAACTCCGTTTTACAGTGAAAACTGCAGGAACTTCAAACCGGCACTAGGAAACAGACTGAGAAACCAGAGTAAAAGTTTCTCCTGCAACCTGTTCCAATTGGGCTAGATGAACGAACGTCTCTCCACATGCTCAATTTTGAGAGATAAGTGTGTGTGAAAGCAGTCCTTCAACCAGCTTCTTGGGAACACAAAGTTTCTTTTCAGTTTCCAACACCAATCCATAAATATATATGGGAAGGTACAAGCTCCAACTCGGTTTTACATTGAAAACTGCATGAACATCAAAGCGGCACTAGGAAACAGACTGACAAACCACAGTAAAAGTTTTTCCTGCAAACCGTTCCCTTTGTGCTTGAGGAACGAACGTCTCTCCACATGCTGTTTTGAGAAATTTGTGCGTGTGAAAGCCATCCTTCAACTAGCTTGTTGGGAATACAAAGTTTCTTTTCATTTTCCAACACCACTCCAAACATATATATGGGAAGTTACTAGCTCCTACACGGTTTTACAGTGAAAACTGCAGGAACATCAAACCGGCACTAGGAAACAGTCTGAGAAACCGGAGTAAAAGTTTCCCCTGCAACCAGTTCCCTTTGTGCTAGATGAACGAACGTCTCCCCACATGCTCAGTTTTGAGAGATAAGTGTGTGTGAAAGAAGTCCTTCAACTAGCTTGTTGGGAACACAAAGTTTCTTTTCAGTTTCCAAATCCAATCCATACATATATATGGGAAGGTACTAGCTCCAACTCGGTTTTACAGTGAAAACTGCAGGAACTTCAAAACGGCACTAGGAAACAGACTGAGAAAACAGAGTAAAAGTTTCTCCTGCAACCCGTTCCCTTTTTTGCTAGATGAATGAACGTCTCTCCACCTGTTCAGTTTTGAGATATAAGTGTGTGTGAAAGCCGTCCTTCAACTAGCTTGTTGGGAAGCACAAAGTTTCTTTTCAGTTTCCAACTCCACTCCATAAATATATATGGGAAGGTACTAGCTCCAACTCCGTTTTACAGTGAAAACTGCAGGAACTTCAAACCGGCACTAGGAAACAGACTGAGAAACCAGAATAAAAGTTTCTCCTGCAACCCGTTCCAATTGTGCTCGATGAACGAACGTCTCTCCACATGCTCAGTTTTGAGAGATAAGTGTGTGTGAAAGAAGTCCTTCAACTAGCTTGTTGGGAACACAAAGTTTCTTTTCAGTTTCCAACTACACTCCATACATATATATGGGAAGGTACTAGCTCCAACTCCGTTTAACAGTGAAAACTGCAGGAACTTCAAACCGGCACTAGGAAACAGACTGAGAAACAAGAGTAATAGTTTCTCCTGCAACCCGTTCCCTTTGTGCTAGATGAACGAATGTCTCTCCACATGCTCAATTTTGAGAGATAAGTGTGTGTGAAAGAAGTCTTTCAACTAGCTTGTTGGGAACACAAAGTTTCTTTTCAGTTTCCAAATCCACTCCATACATATATATGGGAAGGTACTAGCTCCAACTCCGTTTTACAGTGAAAACTGCAGGAAATTTAAACCGGCACTAGGAAACAGACTGAGAAACCAGAGTAAAAATTTCTCCTGCAAACCGTTCCCTTTGAGCTAGATGAACGAACGTCTCTCCTCATGCTCTATTTTGAGAGATAAGTGTGTGTGAAAGAATTCCTTCAACTAGCTTTTTGGGAACACAAAGTTTCTTTTCAGTTTCCAACTCCACTCCATACATATATATGGGAAGGTACTAGCTCCAACTCCGTTTTACAGTGAAAACTGCAGGAACTTCAAACCGGCACTAGGAAACAGACTGAGAAACCAGAGTAAAAGTTTCTCCTGCACCCCGTTCCAATTGTGCTAGATGAACGAACGTCTCCCCACATGCTCAGTTTTGAGAGATAAGTGTGTGTGAAAGAAGTCCTTCAACTAGCTTGTTGGGAACACAAAGTTTCTTTTCAGTTTCCAACTCCACTCCATACATATATATGGGAAGGTACTAGCTCCAACTCGGTTTCACAGTGAAAACTGCAGGAAATTCAAACCGGCACTAGGAAACAGACTGAGAAGACAGAGTAAAAGTTTCTCCTGCAACCCGTTCCCTTTGTGCTAGATGAACGAACGTCTCTCCACATGCTCAATTTTGAGAGATAAGTGTGTGTGAAAGCCGTCCTTCAACTAGATTGTTGGGAACACAAAGTTTGTTTTCATTTTCCAACTCCACTCCATACATATATATGGGAAGGTACTGTCTCAACTCGGTTTTACAGTGAAAACTGCAGGAACTTCAAACCGGCACTAGGAAACAGACTGAGAAAACAGGGTAAAAGTTTCTCCTGCAACCCGTTCCCTTTTTGCTAGATGAACGAACGTCTCTCCACATGCTCAGTTTTGAGAGATAAGTGTGTGTGAAAGCCGTCCTTCAACTAGCTTGTTGGGAACACAAAGTTTCTTTTCAGTTTCCAACTCCACTCCATACATATATATGGGAAGGTACTAGCTCCAACTCGGTTTTACAGTGAAAACTGCAGGAATTTCAACCCAGCACTAGGAAACAGACAGAGAAAGCAGAGTAAAAGTTTCTCCTGCAACCCGTTCCCTTTGTGCTAGATGAACGAACGTCTCTCCACATGCTCAGTTTTGAGACATAAGTGGGTGTGAAAGCCGTCCTTCAACCAGCTTTTTGGGAACACAAAGTTTCTTTTAAGTTTCCAACTACACTCCATAAATATATATGGGAAGGTACAAGCTCCAACTCGGTTTTACATTGAAAACTGCATGAACATCAAACCGGCACTAGGAAACAGACTGACAAACCACAGTAAAAGTTTTTCCTGCAAACCGTTCCCTTTGTGCTTGAGGAACGAACGTCTCTCCACATGCTGTTTTGAGAGATTTGTGCGTGTGAAAGCCATCCTTCAACTAGCTTGTTGGGAATACAAAGTTTCTTTTCATTTTCCAACACCACTCCAAACATATATATGGGAAGGTAGTAGCTCCAACTCCGTTTTACAGTGAAAACTGCAGGAACTTCAAACCGGCACTAGGAAACAGACTGAGAAACCACAGTAAAAGTTTCTCCTGCACCCCGTTCCAATTGTGCTAGATGAACGAACGTCTCCCCACATGCTCAGTTTGAGAGATAGGTGTGTGTGAAAGAAGTCCTTCAACTAGCTTGTTGGGAACACAAAGTTTCTTTTCAGTTTCCAACTCCACTCCATACATATATATGGGAAGGTACAAGCTCCAACTCCGTTTTACAGTGAAAACTGCAGGAACTTCAAACCGGCACTAGGAAACAGACTGAGAAACCAGAGTAAAAGTTTCTCCTGCACCCCGTTCCAATTGTGCTAGATGAACGAACGTCTCCCCACATGCTCAGTTTTGAGAGATAAGTGTGTGTGAAAGAAGTCCTTCAACTAGCTTGTTGGGAACACAAAGTTTCTTTCCAGTTTCCAACTCCACTCCATACATATATATGGGAAGGTACTAGCTCCAACTCGGTTTTACAGTGAAAACTGCAGGAAATTCAAACCGGCACTAGGAAACAGACTGAGAAGACAGAGTAAAAGTTTCTCCTGCAACCCGTTCCCTTTGTGCTAGATGAATGAACGTCTCTTCACATGCTCAATTTTGAGAGATATGTGTGTGTGAAAGCCGTCCTTCAACTAGATTGTTGGGAACACAAAGTTTGTTTTCAGTTTCCAACTCCACTCCATACATATATATGGGAAGGTACTGTCTCAACTCGGTTTTACAGTGAAAACTGCAGGAACTTCAAACCGGCACTAGGAAACAGACTGAGAAAACAGGGTAAAAGTTTCTCCTGCAACCCGTTCCCTTTTTGCTAGATGAACGAACGTCTCTCCACATGCTCAGTTTTGAGAGATAAGTGTGTGTGAAAGCCGTCCTTCAACTAGCTTGTTGGGAACACAAAGTTTCTTTTCAGTTTCCAACTCCACTCCATACATATATATGTGAAGGTACTAGCTCCAACTCGGTTTTACAGTGAAAACTGCAGGAACTTCAACCCAGCACTAGGAAACAGACTGAGAAAGCAGAGTAAAAGTTTCTCCTGCAACCCGTTCCCTTTGTGCTAGATGAACGAACGTCTCTCCACATGCTCAGTTTTGAGACATAAGTGTGTGTGAAAGCCGTCCTTCAACCAGCTTTTTGGGAACACAAAGTTTCTTTTCAGTTTCCAACTACACTCCATAAATATATATGGGAAGGTACAAGCTCCAACTCGGTTTTACATTGAAAACTGCATGAACATCAAACCGGCACTAGGAAACAGACTGACAAACCACAGTAAAAGTTTTTCCTGCAAACCGTTCCCTTTGTGCTTGAGGAACGAACGTCTCTCCACATGCTGTTTTGAGAGATTTGTGCGTGTGAAAGCCATCCTTCAACTAGCTTGTTGGGAATACAAAGTTTCTTTTCATTTTCCAACACCACTCCAAACATATATATGGGAAGTTACTAGCTCCAACACGGTTTTACAGTGAAAACTGCAGGAATATCAAACCGGCACTAGGAAACAGTCTGAGAAACCGGAGTAAAAGTTTCTCCTGCAACCAGTTCCTTTTGTGCTAGATGAACGAACTTCTCTCCACATGCTCAGTTTTGAGAGATAAGTGTGTGTTAAAGCCGTTCTTCAACTAGATTGTTGGTAACACAAAGTTTATTTTCAGTTTCCAACCCCACTCCATACATATATATGGGTAGGAAATAGCTCCAACTCAGTTTTACAGTGAAAACTGCAGGAACTTCAAACCGGCACTAGGAAACAGACTGAGAAACCAGAGTAAAAGTTTCTCCTGCACCCCGTTCCAATTGTGCTAGATGAACGAACGTCTCCCCACATGCTCAGTTTTGAGAGATAAGTGTGTGTGAAAGAAGTCCTTCAACTAGCTTGTTGGGAACACAAAGTTTCTTTTCAGTATCAAACTCCACTCCATACATATATATGGGAAGGTACTAGCTCCCACTCGGATTTACACTGAAAACTGCAGGAACTTCAAAACGGCACTAGGAAACAGACTGAGAAAACAGAGTAAAAGTTTCTCCTGCAACCCGTTCCCTTTTTTGCTAGGTGAACGAACGTCTCTCCACATGCTCAGTTTTGAGAGATAAGTGTGTGTGAAAGCCGTCCTTCAACCAGCTTTTTGGGAACACAAAGTTTCTTTTCAGTTTCCAACTCCAATCCATAAATATATATGGGAAGGTACAAGCTCGAACTCGGTTTTACATTGAAAACTGCATGAACATCAAAGCGGCACTAGGAAACAGACTGACAAACCACAGTAAAAGTTTTTCCTGCAAACCGTTCCCTTTGTGCTTGAGGAACGAACGTCTCTCCACATGCTGTTTTGAGAAATTTGTGCGTGTGAAAGCCATTCTTCAACTAGCTTGTTGGGAATACAAAGTTTCTTTTCATTTCCAACACCACTCCAAACATATATATGGGAAGTAACTAGCTCCAACACGGTTTTACAGTGAAAACTGCAGGAACATCAAACCGGCACTAGGAAACAGTCTGAGAAACCGGAGTAAAAGTTTCTCCTGCAACCAGTTCCCTTTGTGCTAGATGAACGAACGTCTCTCCACATGCTCAGTTTTGAGAGATAAGTGTGTGTGAAAGCCGCCTTCAACTAGCTTGTTGGGAGCACAAAGTTTCTTTTCAGTTTCCAACCCCACTCCGTACATATATATGGGAAGGTACTAGCTCCAACTCGGTTTTACAGTGAAAACTGCAGGAACTTCAAACCGGCACTAGGAAACAGACTGAGAAAGCATAGAAAAACTTTCTCCTGCAACCCGTACTATTTGTGCTAGATGAACGAACGCCTCCCCACATGCTCAGTTTTGAGAGATAAGTGTGTGTGAAAGCCGTCCATCAACTAGCTTGTTGGGAACACAAAGTTTCTTTTCAGTTTCCAACTCCACTCCATACATATATATGGGAAGGTACAAGCTCCAACTCGGTTTTACAGTGAAAACTGCAGGAACTTCAAACCGGCACTAGGAAACAGACTGAGAAACCATAGAAAAACTTTCTCCTGCAACCCGTTCCCTTTGTGCTAGATGAACGAACGTCTCCCCACATGCTCAGTTTTGTGAGATAATTGTGTGTGAAAGAATTCCTTCAACTAGCTTGTTGGGAACACAAAGTTTCTTTTCAGTTTCCAACTCCACTCCATACATATATATGGGAAGGTACTAGCTCCAACTCCGTTTTACAGTGAAAACTGCAGGAACTTCAAACCGGCACTAGGAAACAGACTGAGAAAACAGAGTAAAAGTTTCTCCTGCAACCCGTTCCCTTTTTTGCTAGATGAACGATCGTCTCTCCACATGCTCAGTTTTGAGAGATAAGTGTGTGTGAAAGCGGTCCTTCAACTAGCTTGTTGGGAACACAAAGTTTCTTTTCAGTTTCCAACTCCACTCCATACATATATATGGGAAGGTACTAGCTCCAACTCGGTTTTACAGTGAAAACTGCAGGAACTTCAACCCAGCACTAGGAAACAGACTGAGAAACCAGAGTAAAATTTTCTCCTGCAACACGTTCCCTTTGCGCTAGATGAACGAACGTCTCTCCACATGCTCAGTTTTGAGACATAAGTGTGTGTGAAAGCCGTCCTTCAACCAGCTTTTTGGGAACACAAAGTTTCTTTTCAGTTTCCAACACCAATCCATAAATATGTATGGGAAGGTACAAGCTCCAACTCGGTTTTACATTGAAAACTGCATGAACATCAAAGCGGCACTAGGAAACAGACTGACAAACCAGAGTAAAAGTTTTTCCGGCAAACCGTTCCCTTTGTGCTTGAGGAACGAACGTCTCTCCACATGCTGTTTTGAGAGATTTGTGCGTGTGAAAGCCATCCTTCAACTAGCTTGTTGGGAATACAAAGTTTCTTTTCATTTTCCAACACCACTCCAAACATATATATGGGAAGTTACTAGCTCCAACACGGTTTTACAGTGAAAACTGCAGGAACATCAAACCGGCACTAGGAAACAGTCTGAGAAACCGGAGTAAAAGTTTCCTCCTGCAACCAGTTCCCTTTGTGCTAGATGAACGAACGTCTCTCCACAATGCTCAGTTTTGAGAGATAAGTGTGTGTTAAAGCCGTTCTTCAACTAGCTTGTTGGGAACACAAAGTTTCTTTTCAGTTTCCAACTCCACTCCATACATATATATGTGTAGGTAGTAGCTCCAACTCAGTTTTACAGTGAATACTGCAGGAACTTCAAACCGGCACTAGGAAACAGACTGAGAAACCAGAGTAAAAGTTTCTCCTGCACCCCGTTCCAATTGTGCTAGATGAACGAACTTCTCCCCACATGCTCAGTTTTGAGAGATAAGTGTGTGTGAAAGAAGTCCTTCAACTAGCTTGTTGGGAACACAAAGTTTCTTTTCAGTTTCCAACTCCACTCCATACATATATATGGGAAGGTACTAGCTCCAACTCGGTTTTACAGTGAAAACTGCAGGAACTTCAAAACGGCACTAGGAAACAGACTGAGAAAACAGAGTAAAAATTTCTCCTGCAACAAGTTCCCTTTTTTGCTAGATGAATGAACGTCTCTCCACCTGCTCAGTTTTGAGATATAAGTGTGTGTGAAAGCCGTCCTTCAACTAGCTTGTTGGGAGCACAAAGTTTCTTTTCAGTTTCCAACTCCACTCCATACATATATATGGGAAGGTACTAGCTCCAACTCGGTTTTACAGTGAAAACTGCAGGAACTTCAAACCGGCACTAATAAACAGACTGAGAAACCATAGAAAAACTTTCTCCTGCAACCCGTACTCTTTGTGCTAGATGAACGAACGCCTCCCCACATGCTCAGTTTTGAGAGATAAGTGTGTGTGAAAGCCGTCCATCAACTAGCTTGTTGGGAACACAAAGTTTCTTTTCAGTTTCCAACTCCACTCCATACATATATATGGGAAGGTACTAGCTCCAACTCGGTTTTACAGTGAAAACTGCAGGAACTTCAAACCGGCACTAGGAAACAGACTGAGAAACCATAGAAAAACTTTCTCCTGCAACCCATTCCCTTTGTGCTAGATGAACGAACGTCTCCCGACATGCTCAGTTTTGTGAGATAAGTGTGTGTGAAAGAATTCCTTCAACTAGCTTGTTGGGAACACAAAGTTTCTTTTCAGATTTCCAACTCCACTCCATACATATATATGGGAAGGTACTAGCTCCAACTCCGTTTTACAGTGAAAACTGCAGGAACTTCAAACCGGCACTAGGAAACAGACTGAGAAACCAGAGTAAAAGTTTCTCCTGCAAACCGTTCCCTTTTTGCTAGATGAACGAACGTCTCTGCCACATGCTCAGTTTTGAGAGATAAGTGTGTGTGAATGCCGTCCTTCAACTAGCTTGTTGGGAACACAAAGTTTCTTTTCAGTTTCCAACTCCACTCCATACATATATATGGGAAGGTACTAGCTCCAACTCCGTTTTACAGTGAAAACTGCAGGAACTTCAAACCGGCACTAGGAAACAGACTGAGAAAACAGAGTAAAAGTTTCTCCTGCAACCCGTTCCAATTGGGCTAGATGAACGAACGTCTCTCCACATGCTCAGTTTTGAGAGATAAGTGTGTGTGAAAGCCGTCCTTCAACCAGCTTTTTGGGAACACAAAGTTTCTTTTCAGTTTCCAACACCAATCCATAAATATATATGGGAAGGTACAAGCTCCAACTCGGTTTTACATTGAAAACTGCATGAACATCAAAGCGGCACTAGGAAACAGACTGACAAACCACAGTAAAAGTTTTTCCTGCAAACCGTTCCCTTTGTGCTTGAGGAACGAACGTCTCTCCACATGCTGTTTTGAGAAATTTGTGCGTGTGAAAGCCATCCTTCAAGTAGCTTGTTGTGAATACAAAGTTTCTTTTCATTTTCCAACACCACTCCAAACATATATATGGGAAGTTACTAGCTCCTACACGGTTTTACAATGAAAACTGCAGGAACATCAAACCGGCACTAGGAAACAGTCTGAGAAACCGGAGTAAAAGTTTCTCCTGCAACCAGTTCCCTTTGTGCTAGATGAACGAACGTCTCTCCACATGCTCAGTTTTGAGAGATAAGTGTGTGTTAAAGCCGTTCTTCAACTAGCTTGTTGGGAACACAAAGTTTCTTTTCAGTTTCCAACTCCACTCCATACATATATATGGGTAGGTAGTAGCTCCAACTCAGTTTTACAGTGAAAACTGCAGGAACTTCAAACCGGCACTAGGAAACAGACTGAGAAACCAGAGTAAAAGTTTCTCCTGCACCCCGTTCCAATTGTGCTAGATGAACGAACGTCTCCCCACATGCTCAGTTTTGAGAGATAAGTGTGTGTGAAAGAAGTCCTTCAACTAGCTTGTTGGGAACACAAAGTTTCTTTTCAGTTTCCAACTCCACTCCATACATATATATGGGAAGGTACTAGCTCCAACTCGGTTTTACAGTGAAAACTGCAGGAACTTCAAACCGGCACTAGGAAACAGACTGAGAAAACAGAGTAAAAGTTTCTCCTGCAACCCGTTCCCTTTTTTGCTAGATGAATGAACGTCTCTCCACCTGCTTCAGTTTTGAGATATAAGTGTGTGTGAAAGCCGTCCTTCAACTAGCTTGTTGGGAGCACAAAGTTTCTTTTCAGTTTCCAACTCCACTCCATACATTATATATGGGAAGGTACTAGCTCCAACTCCGTTTTACAGTGAAAACTGCAGGAACTTCAAACCGGCACTAGGAAACAGACTGAGAAACCAGAGTAAAAGTTTCTCCTGCAACCCGTTCCAATTGTGCTCGATGAACGAACGTCTCTCCACATGCTCAGTTTTGAGAGATAAGTGTGTGTGAAAGAAGTCCTTCAACTAGCTTGTTGGGAACACAAAGTTTCTTTTCAGTTTCCAACTCCACTCCATACATATATATGGGAAGGTACTAGCTCCAACTCCGGTTTTACAGTGAAAACTGCAGGAACTTCAAACCGGCACTAGGAAACAGACTGAGAAACAAGAGTAATAGTTTCTCCTGCAACCCGTTCCCTTTGTGCTAGATGAACGAATGTCTCTCCACATGCTCAATTTTGAGAGATAAGTGTGTGTGAAAGAAGTCCTTCAACTAGCTTGTTGGGAACACAAAGTTTCTTTTCAGTTTCCAACTCCACTCCATACATATATATGGGAAGGTACTAGCTCCAACTCCGTTTTACAGTGAAAACTGCAGGAACTTCAAACCGGCACTAGGAAACAGACTGAGAAACCAGAGTAAAAGTTTCTCCTGCAACCGTTCCCTTTTTGCTAGATGAACGAACGTCTCTGCACATGCTCAGTTTTGAGAGATAAGTGTGTGTGAATGCCGTCCTTCAACTAGCTTGTTGGGAACACAAAGTTTCTTTTCAGTTTCCAACTCCACTCCATACATATATATGGGAAGGTACTAGCTCCAACTCCGTTTTACAGTGAAAACTGCAGGAACTTCAAACCGGCACTAGGAAACAGACTGAGAAACCAGAGTAAAAGTTTCTCCTGCAACCCGTTCCAATTGGGCTAGATGAACGAACGTCTCTCCACATGCTCAGTTTTGAGAGATAAGTGTGTGTGAAAGCCGTCCTTCAACCAGCTTTTTGGGAACACAAAGTTTCTTTTCAGTTTCCAACACCAATCCATAAATATATATGGGAAGGTACAAGCTCCAACTCGGTTTTACATTGAAAACTGCATGAACATCAAAGCGGCACTAGGAAACAGACTGACAAACCACAGTAAAAGTTTTTCCTGCAAACCGTTCCCTTTGTGCTTGAGGAACGAACGTCTCTCCACATGCTGTTTTGAGAAATTTGTGCGTGTGAAAGCCATCCTTCAAGTAGCTTGTTGGGAATACAAAGTTTCTTTTCATTTTCCAACACCACTCCAAACATATATATGGGAAGTTACTAGCTCCTACACGGTTTTACAATGAAAACTGCAGGAACATCAAACCGGCACTAGGAAACAGTCTGAGAAACCGGAGTAAAAGTTTCTCCTGCAACCAGTTCCCTTTGTGCTAGATGAACGAACGTCTCTCCACATGCTCAGTTTTGAGAGATAAGTGTGTGTTAAAGCCGTTCTTCAACTAGCTTGTTGGGAACACAAAGTTTCTTTTCAGTTTCCAACTCCACTCCATACATATATATGGGTAGGTAGTAGCTCCAACTCAGTTTTACAGTGAAAACTGCAGGAACTTCAAACCGGCACTAGGAAACAGACTGAGAAACCAGAGTAAAAGTTTCTCCTGCACCCCGTTCCAATTGTGCTAGATGAACGAACGTCTCCCCACATGCTCAGTTTTGAGAGATAAGTGTGTGTGAAAGAAGTCCTTCAACTAGCTTGTTGGGAACACAAAGTTTCTTTTCAGTTTCCAACTCCAATCCATACATATATATGGGAAGGTACTAGCTCCAACTCGGTTTTACAGTGAAAACTGCAGGAACTTCAAACCGGCACTAGGAAACAGACTGAGAAAACAGAGTAAAAGTTTCTCCTGCAACCCGTTCCCTTTTTTGCTAGATGAATGAACGTCTCTCCACCTGTTCAGTTTTGAGATATAAGTGTGTGTGAAAGCCGTCCTTCAACTAGCTTGTTGGGAGCACAAAGTTTCTTTTCAGTTTCCAACTCCACTCCATACTTATATATGGGAAGGTACTAGCTCCAACTCCGTTTTACAGTGAAAACTGCAGGAACTTCAAACCGGCACTAGGAAACAGACTGAGAAACCAGAGTAAAAGTTTCTCCTGCAACCCGTTCCAATTGTGCTCGATGAACGAACGTCTCTCCACATGCTCAGTTTTGAGAGATAAGTGTGTGTGAAAGAAGTCCTTCAACTAGCTTGTTGGGAACACAAAGTTTCTTTTCAGTTTCCAACTACACTCCATACATATATATGGGAAGGTACTAGCTCCAACTCCGTTTAACAGTGAAAACTGCAGGAACTTCAAACCGGCACTAGGAAACAGACTGAGAAACAAGAGTAATAGTTTCTCCTGCAACCCGTTCCCTTTGTGCTAGATGAACGAATGTCTCTCCACATGCTCAATTTGAGAGATAAGTGTGTGTGAAAGAAGTCCTTCAACTAGCTTGTTGGGAACACAAAGTTTCTTTTCAGTTTCCAAATCCACTCCATACATATATATGGGAAGGTACTAGCTCCAAATCCGTTTTACAGTGAAAACTGCAGGAAATTTAAACCGGCACTAGGAAACAGACTGAGAAACCAGAGTAAAAATTTCTCCTGCAAACCGTTCCCTTTGTGCTAGATGAACGAACGTCTCTCCTCATGCTCTATTTTGAGAGATAAGTGTGTGTGAAAGAATTCCTTCAACTAGCTTTTTGGGAACACAAAGTTTCTTTTCAGTTTCCAACTCCACTCCATACATATATATGGGAAGGTACTAGCTCCAACTCCGTTTTACAGTGAAATCTGCAGGAACTTCAAACCGGCACTAGGAAACAGACTGAGAAACCAGAGTAAAAGTTTCTCCTGCAACCCGTTCCAATTGGGCTAGATGAACGAACGTCTCTCCACATGCTCAGTTTTGAGAGATAAGTGTGTGTGAAAGAAGTCCTTCAACTTGCTTGTTGGGAACACAAAGTTTCTTTTCAGTTTCCAACTCCACTCCATACATATATATGGGAAGGTACTAGCTCCAACTCGGATTTACACAGAAAACTGCAGGAATTCAAAACGGCACTAGGAAACAGACTGAGAAAACAGAGTAAAAATTTCCCCTGCAAACCGTTCCCTTTGTGCTAGATGAACGAACGTCTCTCCTCATGCTCTATTTTGAGAGATAAGTGTGTGTGAAAGAATTCCTTCAACTAGCTTTTTGGGAACACAAAGTTTCTTTTCAGTTTCCAACTCCACTCCATACATATATATGGGAAGGTACTAGCTCCAACTCCGTTTTACAGTGAAAACTGCAGGAACTTCAAACCGGCACTAGGAAACAGACTGAGAAACCAGAGTAAAATTTTCTCCTGCAACCCGTTCCAATTGGGCTAGATGAACGAACGTCTCTCCACATGCTCAGTTTTGAGACATAAGTGTGTGTGAAAGAAGTCCTTTCAACTTGCTTGTTGGGAACACAAAGTTTCTTTTCAGTTTCCAACTCCACTCCATACATATATATGGGAAGGTACTAGCTCCAACTCGGATTTACACAGAAAACTGCAGGAATGCAAAACGGCACTAGGAAACAGACTGAGAAAACAGAGTAAAAGTTTCTCCTGCAACCCGTTCCCTTTTTTGCTAGATGAACGAACGTCTCTCCACATGCTCAGTTTTGAGAGATAAGTGTGTGTGAAAGCCGTCCTTCAACTAGCTTGTTGGGAACACAAAGTTTCTTTTCAGTTTCCAACTCCACTCCATACATATATATGGGAAGGTACTAGCTCCAACTCTGTTTTACAGTGAAAACTGCAGGAACTTCCAACCGGCACTAGGAAACAGACTGAGAAAACAGAGTAAAAATTTCCCCTGCAACCCAGTTCCCTTTGTGCTAGATGAACGAACGTCTCTCCACATTCTCAATTTTGAGAGATAAGTGTGTGTGAAAGAAGTCCTTCAACTAGCTTTTTGGGAACACAAAGTTTCTTTTCAGTTTCCAACTCCACTCCATACATATATATGGGAGGTACTAGCTCCAACTCGGTTTTACAGTGAAAACTGCAGGAACTTCAAACCGGCACTAGGAAACAGACTGAGAAACCAGAGTAAAAGTTTCTCCTGCAACCCGTTCCAATTGGGCTAGATGAACGAACGTCTCTCCACATGCTCAGTTTTGAGAGATAAGTGTGTGTGAAAGAAGTCCTTCAACTTGCTTGTTGGGAACACAAAGTTTCTTTTCAGTTTCCAACTCCACTCCATACATATATATGGGAAGGTACTAGCTCTAACTCGGATTTACACAGAAAACTGCAGGAATTCAAAACGGCACTAGGAAACAGACTGAGAAAACAGAGTAAAAGTTTCTCCTGCAACCCGTTCCCTTTTTTGCTAGATGAACGAACGTCTCTGCACATGCTCAGTTTTGAGAGATAAGTGTGTGTGAATGCCGTCCTTCAACTAGCTTGTTGGGAACACAAAGTTTCTTTTCAGTTTCCAACTCCACTCCATACATATATATGGGAAGGTACTAGCTCCAACTCCGTTTTACAGTGAAAACTGCAGGAACTTCAAACCGGCACTAGGAAACAGACTGAGAAACCAGAGTAAAAGTTTCTCCTGCAACCCGTTCCAATTGGGCTAGATGAACGAACGTCTCTCCACATGCTCAATTTTGAGAGATAAGTGTGTGTGAAAGCCGTCCTTCAACCAGCTTCTTGGGAACACAAAGTTTCTTTTCAGTTTCCAACACCAATCCATAAATATATATGGGAAGGTACAAGCTCCAACTCGGTTTTACATTGAAAACTGCATGAACATCAAAGCGGCACTAGGAAACAGACTGACAAACCACAGTAAAAGTTTTTCCTGCAAACCGTTCCCTTTGTGCTTGAGGAACGAACGTCTCTCCACATGCTGTTTTGAGAAATTTGTGCGTGTGAAAGCCATCCTTCAACTAGCTTGTTGGGAATACAAAGTTTCTTTTCATTTTCCAACACCCACTCCAAACATATATATGGGAAGTTACTAGCTCCTACACGGTTTTACAGTGAAAAGCTGCAGGAACATCAAACCGGCACTAGGAAAACAGTCTGAGAAACCGGAGTAAAAGTTTCCCCTGCAACCAGTTCCCTTTGTGCTAGATGAACGAACGTCTCCCCACATGCTCAGTTTTGAGAGATAAGTGTGTGTGAAAGAAGTCCTTCAACTAGCTTGTTGGGAACACAAAGTTTCTTTTCAGTTTCCAAATCCAATCCATACATATATATGGGAAGGTACTAGCTCCAACTCGGTTTTACAGTGAAAACTGCAGGAACTTCAAAACGGCACTAGGAAACAGACTGAGAAAACAGAGTAAAAGTTTCTCCTGCAACCCGTTCCCTTTTTGCTAGATGAATGAACGTCTCTCCACCTGTTCAGTTTTGAGATATAAGTGTGTGTGAAAGCCGTCCTTCAACTAGCTTGTTGGGAGCACAAAGTTTCTTTTCAGTTTCCAACTCCACTCCATAAATATATATGGGAAGGTACTAGCTCCAACTCCGTTTTACAGTGAAAACTGCAGGAACTTCAAACCGGGCACTAGGAAACAGACTGAGAAACCAGAATAAAAGTTTCTCCTGCAACCCGTTCCAATTGTGCTCGATGAACGAACGTCTCTCCACATGCTCAGTTTTGAGAGATAAGTGTGTGTGAAAGAAGTCCTTCAACTAGCTTGTTGGGAACACAAAGTTTCTTTTCAGTTTCCAACTACACTCCATACATATATATGGGAAGGTACTAGCTCCAACTCCGTTTTAACAGTGAAAACTGCAGGAACTTCAAACCGGCACTAGGAAACAGACTGAGAAACCAGAGTAATAGTTTCTCCTGCAACCCGTTCCCTTTGTGCTAGATGAACGAATGTCTCTCCACATGCTCAATTTTGAGAGATAAGTGTGTGTGAAAGCCGTCCTTCAACTAGCTTGTTGGGAACACAAAGTTTCTTTTCAGTTTCCAACTCCACTCCATACATATATATGGGAAGGTACTAGTCTCAACTCGGTTTTACAGTGAAAACTGCAGGAACTTCAAACCGGCACTAGGAAACAGACTGAGAAACAGGGTAAAAGTTTCTCCTGCAACCCGTTCCCTTTTTGCTAGATGAACGAACGTCTCTCCACATGCTCAGTTTTGAGAGATAAGTGTGTGTGAAAGCCGTCCTTCAACTAGCTTGTTGGGAACACAAAGTTTCTTTTCAGTTTCCAACTCCACTCCATACATATATATGGGAAGGTACTAGCTCCAACTCGGTTTTACAGTGAAAACTGCAGGAACTTCAAACCGGCACTAGGAAACAGACTGAGAAAGCAGAGTAAAAGTTTCTCCTGCAACCCGTTCCCTTTGTGCTAGATGAACGAACGTCTCTCCACATGCTCAGTTTTGAGAATAAGTGTGTGTGAAAGCCGTCCTTCAACTAGCTTTTTGGGAACACAAAGTTTCTTTTCAGTTTCCAACTACACTCCATAAATATATATGGGAAGGTACTAGCTCCAACTCGGTTTTACAGTGAAAACTGCATGAACATTCAAAGCCGGCACTAGGAAACAGACTGACAAACCAGAGTAAAAGTTTTTCCTGCAACCCGTTCCAATTGTGCTAGATGAACGAACGTCTCTCCACATGCTCAGTTTTGAGAGATAAGTGGTGTGTGAAAGACGTCCTTCAACTTGCTTGTTGGGAACACAAAGTTTCTTTTCAGTTTCCAACTCCACTCCA
Organism: Camelus ferus; assembly: GCF_009834535.1. Classification (NCBI taxonomy): domain Eukaryota; kingdom Metazoa; phylum Chordata; class Mammalia; order Artiodactyla; family Camelidae; genus Camelus; species Camelus ferus. The sequence goes on along the minus strand of NW_022587822.1, from coordinate 10,668 downwards.
TACATATATATGGGAAGGTACTAGCTCTAACTCGGATTTTACACAGTGAAAACTGCAGGAATTCAAAACGGCACTAGGAAACAGACTGAGAAAACAGAGTAAAAGTTTCTCCTGCAACCCGTTCCCTTTTTTGCTAGATGAACTAACGTCTCTGCACATGCTCAGTTTTGAGAGATAAGTGTGTGTGAATGCCGTCCTTCAACTAGCTTGTTGGGAACACAAAGTTTCTTTTCAGTTTCCAACTCCACTCCATACATATATATGGGAAGGTACTAGCTACAACTCCGTTTTACAGTGAAAACTGCAGGAACTTCAAACCGGCACTAGGAAACAGACTGAGAAACCAGAGTAAAAGTTTCTCCTGCAACCGTTCCAATTGGGCTAGATGAACGAACGTCTCTCCACATGCTCAATTTTGAGAGATAAGTGTGTGTGAAAGCAGTCCTTCAACCAGCTTCTTGGGAACACAAAGTTTCTTTTCAGTTTCCAACACCAATCCATACATATATATGGGAAGGTACAAGCTCCAACTCGGTTTTACATTGAAAACTGCTAATGAACATCAAAGCGGCACTAGGAAACAGACTGACAAACCACAGTTAAAAGTTTTTCCTGCAAACCGTTCCCTTTGTGCTTGAGGAACGAACGTCTCTCCACATGCTGTTTTGAGAAATTTGTGCGTGTGAATGAAGCCATCCTTCAACTAGCTTGTTGGGAATACAAAGTTTCTTTTCATTTTCCAACACCACTCCAAACATATATATGGGAAGTTACTAGCTCCTACACGGTTTTACAGTGAAACTGCAGGAACATCAAACCGGCACTAGGAAACAGTCTGAGAAACCGGAGTAAAAGTTTCCCCTGCAACCAGTTCCCTTTGTGCTAGATGACACGAACGTCTCCCCACATGCTCAGTTTTGAGAGATAAGTGTTGTGTGAAAGAAGTCCTTCAACTAGCTTGTTGGGAACACAAAGTTTCTTTTCAGTTTCCAAATCCAATCCATACATATATATGGAAGGTACTAGCTCCAACTCGGTTTTACAGTGAAAACTGCAGGAACTTCAAAACGGCACTAGGAAACAGACTGAGAAAACAGAGTAAAAGTTTCTCCTGCAACCCGTTCCCTTTTTGCTAGATGAATGAACGTCTCTCCACCTGTTCAGTTTGAGATATAAGTGTGTGTGAAAGCCGTCCTTCAACTAGCTTGTTGGGAGCACAAAGTTTCTTTTCAGTTTCCAACTCCACTCCATAAATATATATGGGAAGGTACTAGCTCCAACTCCGTTTTACAGTGAAAACTGCAGGAACTTCAAACCGGCACTAGGAAACAGACTGAGAAACCAGAATAAAAGTTTCTCCTGCAACCCGTTCCAATTGTGCTCGATGAACGAACGTCTCTCCACATGCTCAGTTTTGAGAGATAAGTGTGTGTGAAAGAAGTCCTTCAACTAGCTTGTTGGGAACACAAAGTTTCTTTTCAGTTTCCAACTACACTCCATACATATATATGGGAAGGTACTAGCTCCAACTCCGTTTTAACAGTGAAAACTGCAGGAACTTCAAACCGGCACTAGGAAACAGACTGAGAAACAAGAGTAATAGTTTCTCCTGCAACCCGTTCCCTTTGTGCTAGATGAACGAATGTCTCTCCACATGCTCAATTTTGAGAGATAAGTGTGTGTGAAAGCCGTCCTTCAACTAGATTGTTGGGAACACAAAGTTTGTTTTCATTTTCCAACTCCACTCCATACATATATATGGGAAGGTGTACTGTCTCAACTCGGTTTTACAGTGAAAACTGCAGGAACTTCAAACCGGCACTAGGAAACAGACTGAGAAAACAGGGTAAAAGTTTCTCCTGCAACCCGTTCCCTTTTTGCTAGATGAACGAACGTCTCTCCACATGCTCAGTTTTGAGAGATAAGTGTGTGTGAAAGCCGTCCTTCAACTAGCTTGTTGGGAACACAAAGTTTCTTTTCACTTTCCAACTCCACTCCATACATATATATGGGAAGGTACTAGCTCCAACTCGGTTTTACAGTGAAAACTGCAGGAATTTCAACCCCAGCACTAGGAAACAGACAGAGAAAGCAGAGTAAAAGTTTCTCCTGCAACCCGTTTCCCTTTGTGCTAGATGAACGAACGTCTCTCCACATGCTCAGTTTTGAGACATAAGTGGGTGTGAAAGCCCGTCCTTCAACCAGCTTTTTGGGAAACACAAAGTTTCTTTTCAGTTTCCAACTTACACTCCATAAATATATATGGGAAGGTACAAGCTCCAACTCGGTTTTACATTGAAAAACTGCATGAACATCAAAGCGGCCACTAGGAAACAGACTGACAAACCACAGTAAAAGTTTTTTCCTGCAAACCGTTCCCTTTGTGCTTGAGAGAACGAACGTCTCTCCACATGCTGTTTTGAGAGATTTGTGCGTGTGAAAGCCATCCTTCAACTAGCTTGTTGGGAATACAAAGTTTCTTTTCATTTTCCAACACCACTCCAAACATATATATGGGAAGGTAGTAGCTCCAACTCCGTTTTTACAGTGAAAACTGCAGGACTTCAAACCGGCACTAGGAAACAGACTGAGAAACCACAGTAAAAGTTTCTCCTGCACCCCGTTCCAATTGTGCTAGATGAACGAACGTCTCCCCACATGCTCAGTTTGAGAGATAGGTGTGTGTGAAAGAAGTCCTTCAACTAGCTTGTTGGGAACACAAAGTTTCTTTTCAGTTTCCAACTCCACTCCATACATATATATGGGAAGGTACAAGCTCCAACTCCGTTTTACAGTGAAAACTGCAGGAACTTCAAACCGGCACTAGGAAACAGACTGAGAAACCAGAGTAAAAGTTTCTCCTGCACCCCGTTCCAATTGTGCTAGATGATACGAACGTCTCCCCACATGCTCAGTTTTGAGAGATAAGTGTGTGTGAAAGAAGTCCTTCAACTAGCTTGTTGGGAACACAAAGTTTCCTTTCCAGTTTCCAACTCCACTCCATACATATATATGGGAAGGTACTAGCTCCAACTCGGTTTTACAGTGAAAACTGCAGGAAATTCAAACCGGCACTAGGAAACAGACTGAGAAGACAGAGTAAAAGTTTCTCCTGCAACCCGTTCCCTTTGTGCTAGATGAATGAACGTCTCTTCACATGCTCAATTTTGAGAGATATGTGTGTGTGAAAGCCGTCCTTCAACTAGATTGTTGGGAACACAAAGTTTGTTTTCAGTTTCCAACTCCACTCCATACATATATATGGGAAGGTACTGTCTCAACTCGGTTTTACAGTGACAAATGCAGGAACTTCAAACCGGCACTAGGAAACAGACTGAGAAAACAGGGTAAAAGTTTCTCCTGCCACCCGTTCCCTTTTTGCTAGATGAACGAACGTCTCTCCACATGCTCAGTTTTGAGAGATAAGTGTGTGTGAAAGCCGTCCTTCAACTAGCTTGTTGGGAACACAAAGTTTCTTTTCAGTTTCCAACTCCACTCCATAAATATATATGTGAAGGTACTAGCTCCAACTCGGTTTTACAGTGAAAAACTGCAGGAACTTCAACCCAGGCACTAGGAAACAGACTGAGAAATCAGAGTAAAAGTTTCTCCTGCAACCCGTTCCCTTGTGCTAGATGATACGAACGTCTCTCCACATGCTCAGTTTTGAGACATAAGTGTGTGTGAAAACCGTCCTTCAACCAGCTTTTTGGGAACACAAAGTTTCTTTTCAGTTTCCAACTACACTCCATAAATATATATGGGAAGGTACAAGCTCCCAACTCGGTTTTACATTGAAAACTGCATGAACATCAAACCGGCACTAGGAAACAGACTGACAAACCACAGTAAAAGTTTTTCCTGCAAACCGTTCCCTTTGTGCTCTGAGGAACGAACGTCTCTCCACATGCTGTTTTGAGAGATTTGTGCGTGTGATGAAAGCCATCCTTCAACTAGCTTGTTGGGAATACAAAGTTTCTTTTCATTTTCCAACACCACTCCAAACATAATATGGGAAGTTACTAGCTCCAACACGGTTTTACAGTGAAAAACTGCAGGAATATCAAACCGGCACTAGGAAACAGTCTGAAGAAACCGGAGTAAAAGTTTCTCCTGCAACCAGTTCCTTTGTGCTAGATGAACGAACTTCTCTCCACATGCTCAGTTTTGAGAGATAAGTGTGTGTTTAAAGCCGTTCTTCAACTAGATTGTTGGTAACACAAAGTTTATTTTCAGTTTCCAACCCCACTCCATACATATATATGGGTAGGAAATAGCTCCAACTCAGTTTTACAGTGAAAACTGCAGGAACTTCAAAACCGGCACTAGGAAACAGACTGAGAAACCAGAGTAAAATTTCTCCTGCACCCCGTTCCAATTGTGCTAGATGAACGAACGTCTCCCCACATGCTCAGTTTTGAGAGATAAGTGTGTGTGAAAGAAGTCCTTCAACTAGCTGTTGGGAACACAAAGTTTCTTTCAGTATTCAACTCCACTCCATACATATATATGGGAAGGTACTAGCTCCCACTCGGATTTACACTGAAAACTGCAGGAACTTCAAAACGGCACTAGGAAACAGACTGAGAAAACAGAGTAAAAGTTTCTCCTGCAACCCGTTCCCTTTTTTGCTAGGTGAACGAACGTCTCTCCACATGCTCAGTTTTGAGAGATAAGTGTGTGTGAAAGCCGTCCTTCAACCAGCTTTTTGGGAACACAAAGTTTCTTTTCAGTTTCCAACTCCAATCCATAAATATATATGGGAAGGTACAAGCTCGAACTCGGTTTTACATTGAAAACTGCATGAACATCAAAGCGGCACTAGGAAACAGACTGACCAAACCACAGTAAAAGTTTTTCCTGCAAACCGTTCCCTTTGTGCTTGAGGACGAACGTCTCTCCACATGCTGTTTTGAGAAATTTGTGCGTGTGAAAGCCATTCTTCAACTAGCATGTTGGGAATACAAAGTTTCTTTTCATTTCCAACACCACTCCAAACCTATATATGGGAAGTAACTAGCTCCAACACGGTTTTTACAGTGAAAACTGCAGGAACATCAAACCGGCACTAGGAAACAGTCTGAGAAACCGGAGTAGTAAAAGTTTCTCCTGCAAACCAGTTCCCTTTGTGCTAGATGAACGAAAGTCCTCTCCACATGCTCAGTTTTGAGAGATAAGTGTGTGTGAAGCCGCCTTCAACAGCTTGTTGGGAGCACAAAGTTTCTTTTCAGTTCCAACCCCACTCCGTACATATATATGGGAAGGTACTAGCTCCAACTCGGTTTTTTTACAGTGCAAACTGCAGGAACTTCAAACCCGGCACTAGGAAACAGGACTGATAAAGCCAATAGAAAAACTTTCTCCTTGACAACCCGTACTCTTTGTGCTAGATGAACGAAACGGCCTCCCCACATTGCTTCAGTTTCTGAGAGCGATAAGTGTGTGGTGTGAAGCCGTCCATCAACATAGCTTGTCTGGGAACACAAAGTTTTCTTTTCAGTTTCCAACTCCACTCCATACATATATTATGGGAAGGTACAAGCTCCAACTCGGTTTTACAGTGAACACTGCAGGAACTTCAAACCGGGCACTAGGAGGAAACAGGACTGAGAAACCCTAGAAAACTTTCTCCTGCAAACCCGTTCCCTTTGTGCTAGATGAACGAACGTCTCCCCACATGCTCAGTTTTGTGAGATAATTGTGTAGTGAAAGAATTCCTTCAACTAGCTTGTTGGGAACACAAAGTTCTTTTCAGTTTCCAACTCCACTCCATACATATATATGGAAGGTACAGCTCCAACTCCGTTTACAGTGAAAACTGCAGGAACTTCAAACCGGCACTAGGAAACAGACTGACGAAAACAGAGTAAAAAGTTTCTCCTGCAACCCGTTCCCTTTTTTGCCTAGATGAACGACGTCTCTCCACATGCTCAGTTTTGAGAGATAAGTGGTGTGACAGCCGTCCTTCAACCTAGCTTGTTGGGAACACAAAGTTTCTTTTCAGTTTCCAATCCACTCCATACATATATATGGGAAGGTACTAGCTCCAACTCGGTTTTTACAGTGAAAACTGAGGAACTTCAACCCAGCACTAGGAAACAGACTGAGAAACCAGAGTATAAAATTTTCTCCTGCCAACAAGTTCCCTTGTGCTGATGAACGAACGTCTCTCCACATGCTGTTTTGAGACATGTGTGTGTGAAAGCCGTCCTTCAACTAGCTTGTTGGGAACACAAAGTTTCTTTTCATTTTCCAACACCATCCAAAAATATATGGGAAGTACAAGCTCCAACTCGGTTTTACAGTGAAAACTGCATGAACATCAAACCGGCACTAGGAAACAGACTGACAAACCAGAGTAAAAGTTTCCTGCAACCAGTTCCCTTTGTGCTAGGAACGAACGTCTCTCCAATGCTGTTTTGAGAGATTGTGCGTGTGAAAGCCGTTCTTCAACTAGCTTGTTGGGAATACAAAGTTTCTTTTCTTTTCCAACTCCACTCCAACATATATAGGAAGTACTGGCTCCAACAGTTTTACAGTGAAACTGCAGGAACTTCAAACCGGCACTAGGAAACAGACTGAGAAACCAGAGTAAAAGTTTCTCCTGCACCCCGTTCCAATTGTGCTAGATGAACGAACTTCTCCCCACATGCTCAGTTTTGAGAGATAAGTGTGTGTGAAAGAAGTCCTTCAACTAGCTTGTTGGGAACACAAAGTTTCTTTTCAGTTTCCAACTCCCACTCCATACATATATATGGGAAGGTACTAGCTCCAACTCGGTTTTTACAGTGAAAACTGCAGGAACTTCAAAACGGCACTAGGAAACAGACTGAGCAAACAGAGTAAAATTTCTCCTGCAACAAGTTCCCTTTTTTGCTAGATGAACTGAACGTCTCTCCACCTGCTCAGTTTTGAGATATAAGTGTGTTGTGAAAGCCGTCCTTCAACTAGCTTGTTGGGAAGCACAAAGTTTCTTTCAGTTTTCCCAACTCCACTCCATACATATATATGGGAAGGTACTAGCTCCAACTCGGTTTTTTACAGTGAAAACTGCAGGAACTTCAAACCGGCACTAAGTAAACAGACTGAGAAACCATAGAAAAACTTTCTCCTGCAACCCGTACTCTTTGTGCTAGATGAACGAACGCCTCCCCACATGCTCAGTTTTGAGAGATAAGTGTGTGTGAAAGCCGTCCATCAACTAGCTTGTTGGGAACACAAAGTTTCTTTTCAGTTTCCAACTCCACTCCATACATATATATGGGAAGGTACTAGCTCCAAACTCGGTTTTACAGTGAAAACTGCAGGAACTTCAAACCGGCACTAGGAAACAGACTGAGAAACCATAGAAAAACTTTCTCCTGCAACCATTCCCTTTGTGCTAGATGAACGAACGTCTCCCGACATGCTCAGTTTTGTGAGATAAGTGTGTGTGAAAGAATTCCTTCAACTAGCTTGTTGGGAACACAAAGTTTCTTTTCAGATTTCCAACTCCACTCCATACATATATATGGGAAGGTACTAGCTCCAACTCCGTTTTACAGTGAAAACTGCAGGAACTTCAAACCGGCACTAGGAAACAGACTGAGAAACCAGAGTAAAAGTTTCTCCTGCAAACCGTTCCCTTTTTGCTAGATGAACGAACGTCTCTGCACATGCTCAGTTTTGAGAGATAAGTGTGTGTGAATGCCGTCCTTCAACTAGCTTGTTGGGAACACAAAGTTTCTTTTCCGTTTCCAACTCCACTCCATACATATATATGGGAAGGTACTAGCTCCAACTCCGTTTTACAGTGAAAACTGCAGGAACTTCAAACCGGCACTAGGAAACAGACTGAGAAAACAGAGTAAAAGTTTCTCCTGCAACCCGTTCCAATTGGGCTAGATGAACGAACGTCTCTCCACATGCTCAGTTTTGAGGAGATAAGTGTGTGTGAAAGCCGTCCTTCAACCAGCTTTTTGGGAACACAAAGTTTCTTTTCAGTTTCCAACACCAATCCATAAATATATATGGGAAGGTACAAGCTCCAACTCGGTTTTACATTGAAAACTGCATGAACATCAAAGCGGCACTAGGAAACAGACTGACAAACCACAGTAAAAGTTTTTCCTGCAAACCGTTCCCTTTGTGCTTGAGGAACGAACGTCTCTCCACATGCTGTTTTGAGAAATTTGTGCGTGTGAAAGCCATCCTTCAAGTAGCTTGTTGTGAATACAAGTTTCTTTCATTTTCCAACACCACTCCAAACATATATATGGGAAGTTACTAGCTCCTACACGGTTTTTACAATGAAAACTGCAGGAACATCAAACCGGGCACTAGGAAACAGTCTGAGAAACCGGAGTAAAAGTTTCTCCTGCAACCAGTTCCCTTTGTGCTAGATGAACGAACGTCTCTCCACATGCTCAGTTTTGAGAGATAAGTGTGTGTTAAAGCCGTTCTTCAACTAGCTTGTTGGGAACACAAGTTTCTTTTCAGTTTCCAACTCCACTCCATACATATATATGGGTAGGTAGTAGCTCCAACTCAGTTTTACAGTGAAAACTGCAGGAACTTCAAACCGGCACTAGGAAACAGACTGAGAAACCAGAGTAAAAGTTTCTCCTGCACCCCGTTCCAATTGTGCTAGATGAACGAACGTCTCCCCACATGCTCAGTTTTGAGAGATAAGTGTGTGTGAAAGAAGTCCTTCAACTAGCTTGTTGGGAACACAAAGTTTCTTTTCAGTTTCCAAATCCAATCCATTACATATATATGGGAAGGTACTAGCTCCAACTCGGTTTTACAGTGAAAACTGCAGGAACTTCAAACCGGCACTAGGAAACAGACTGAGAAAACAGAGTAAAGTTTCGCCTGCAACCCGTTCCCTTTTTTTGCTAGATGAATGAACGTCTCTCCACCTGTTCAGTTTTGAGATATAAGTGTGTGTGAAAGCCGTCCTTCAACTAGCTTGTTGGGAGCACAAAGTTTCTTTTCAGTTTCCAACTCCACTCCATACTTATATATGGGAACGGTACTAGCTCCAACTCCGTTTTACAGTGAAAACTGCAGGAACTTCAAACCGGCACTAGGAAACAGACTGAGAAACCAGAGTAAAAGTTTCTCCTGCAACCCTGTTCCAATTGTGGCTCGATGAACAAACGTATCTTCCAACACTGCTCAGTTTTGAGAGATAAGTGTGTGTGAAAGAAGTCCTTCAACTAGCTTGTTGGGAACACAAAGTTTCTTTTTCAGTTTCCACCTACAATCCATACATATATATGGGAAGGTACTAGCTCCAACTCCGTTTAACAGTGAAAACTGCAGGAACTTCAAACCGGCACTAGGAAACAGACTGAGAAACAAGAGTAATAGTTTCTCCTGCAACCCGTTCCCTTTGTGCTAGATGAACGAATGTCTCTCCACATGCTCAATTTGAGAGATAAGTGTGTGTGAAAGAAGTCCTTCAACTAGCTTGTTGGGAACACAAAGTTTCTTTTCAGTTTCCAAATCCACTCCATACATATATATGGGAAGGTACTAGCTCCAACTCCGTTTTACAGTGAAAACTGCAGGAACTTCAAACCGGCACTAGGAAACAGACTGAGAAACCAGAGTAAAAGTTTCTCCTGCAAACCGTTCCCTTTTTGCTAGATGAACGAACGTCTCTGCACATGCTCAGTTTTGAGAGATAAGTGTGTGTGAATGCCGTCCTTCAACTAGCTTGTTGGGAACACAAAGTTTCTTTTCAGTTTCCAACTCCACTCCATACATATATATGGAAGGTACTAGCTCCAACTCCGTTTTACAGTGAAACTGCAGGAACTTCAAACCGGCACTAGGAAACAGACTGAGAAACAGAGTAAAAGTTTCTCCTGCAACCCGTTCCAATTGGGCTAGATGAACGAACGTCTCTCCACATGCTCAGTTTTGAGAGATAAGTGTGTGTGAAAGCCGTCCTTCAACCAGCTTTTTGGGAACACAAAGTTTCTTTTCAGTTTCCAACACCAATCCATAAATATATATGGGAAGGTACAAGCTCCAACTCGGTTTTACATTGAAAACTGCATGAACATCAAAGCGGCACTAGGAAACAGACTGACAAACCACAGTAAAAGTTTTTCCTGCAAACCGTTCCCTTTGTGCTTGAGGAACGAACGTCTCTCCACATGCTGTTTTGAGAAATTTGTGCGTGTGAAAGCCATCCTTCAAGTAGCTTGTTGTGAATACAAAGTTTCTTTTCATTTTCCAACACCACTCCAAACATATATATGGGAAGTTACTAGCTCCTACACGGTTTTACAATGAAAACTGCAGGAACATCAAACCGGCACTAGGAAACAGTCTGAGAAACCGGAGTAAAAGTTTCTCCTGCAACCAGTTCCCTTTGTGCTAGATGAACGAACGTCTCTCCACATGCTCAGTTTTGAGAGATAAGTGTGTGTTAAAGCCGTTCTTCAACTAGCTTGTTGGGAACACAAAGTTTCTTTTCAGTTTCCAACTCCACTCCATACATATATATGGGTAGGTAGTAGCTCCAACTCAGTTTTACAGTGAAAACTGCAGGAACTTCAAACCGGCACTAGGAAACAGACTGAGAAACCAGAGTAAAAGTTTCTCCTGCACCCCGTTCCAATTGTGCTAGATGAACGAACGTCTCCCCACATGCTCAGTTTTGAGAGATAAGTG